>NC_061512.1:232599645-232899645 GCF_022539505.1 Lolium rigidum | reverse complement strand
GTCCAGCCATGACTTCTCCGTCTGGTCTGAGGACGACAAGTCCTTGACCGACGGGGAAAGCAACCTCCGCTTCCTCGCCGACGGGGAGACGGAGGAGGAGAGCGATGACGATCGCTTCTCCTGCGACGACTTCACCTCTCCCGAGGAGTAGGAGGAGGAGAAGGAGGAGGAGGAGGAGGAGGACGATACCTCCTCCGACGAGCCGCCGGCCAAACGCTTCTGTCCTTGGCCGGGGAACCTCAGTGACTTCGACAGCGACGACGACGACGCTGACGAGGAGGATGAGGACAATGAGGGCCCAGTCGGCGGCCACTGGAGCAGCGACGACGAGCCCGCCGGGAGTAGCGCCGACAGCGGCGATGACGGTGACGACGAGGGCAGCGACGGCCCATAGATAGCACCATTAGCATAGGATCAGTAGTAGTAGACGGGGCAATGTATCCCCTAGTACTTCCTTTTGAGCGCAATCAGCTCTTTATGTAAGAAATCTTGCTTATCAATGAAGACTTTCCCCAATTTGATTTTGTCGATTTCCTTTGAGCCAATTTAGCCGATTTCCCCTCATACTGATTTTGCCGATTTGTCCCCTTAGCCAATGCTTAATGAGCCGATAGCAACGCATCGGTCCTTCACAATCCATCCTTCAATTCTTCAACTGACGACCTTAAGATCTGGCGGATAATGTGGAGTCTTCAAGAAAGCCTTTAACTTCTTCCCACCAGGCCCAATGATCTTCTTCTGCAAGAGCTCAGCATTTTTGAAGAAGGTTGCCATGAAGGATCAGCCGATGATGCCTCAGTCGGCTTCTAAAACAGAGCATCTACCGGGCCATCTGCCCCCCGAGCCTCAGCCAAGGCGAGAATACTGGTGAGGATGCACAGATCCGACCAAAGGCTTGGAACTCAGATAACTCTGAGACAGCCACCCTGCCGATTCAGCCGCTCTTGACCCCATCGATTGCCTCTTCCCCCGTTGAAAGCCGATGTTGTACGCCAAAACTTCTGACAGTACCGTTGCAATCGGCTCATTGCAGCTGAGGAAGCTCTCATTGTTTGCCCCCTCGAGGAAGCAGAGGGCCTCACAGATGAACTGGACTTGGTCGAAATCCGTGTCTTGCACCCGCAACCGGTAGATCTTGCGTGATTGTACTAGAGTCAATGGCTGCGCATCGGCTTCGTTTCTTAGTTCCAAAGTCGATGTCCTTGCATCGGCTGTATATCATGAAGTTTTTTTTTTACTGGCCGATTTTTTCTATCGGCCCCCAACATTTCGCTGCACATATGTCCATCTGCACATGCTCCTCTGACTAGATGCCCCCCGAGCCGAATCTGTCAGGTAACTGCAGATATCGGCTCTGTAGTTTAGCCACAGCATTGCATTTGCACGTCGGCTCCGGTAGGACCAATGTTGATTTTTTCTAACTCATCAGCCGACGTAAACCGCTGCTCAGTAGATCAATGTTGAACACAAGCAGAACATGTGGTGAGGATAATTTTGGCCGATTGCTGGAATCGGCCTCCATATTGATTGAAGCGCTCAATGAAGGTTTTGTAACGTTCCTTCATAGATCTTTGGGGCCGATCCCAAGGATCGGCCTCGCCACGTTTGCTCATTGGTTTGTTCTTGCTACACGGTCATGCCGGTGGATAGGACCAGCCTAACCCTTCCCTTTGTCACGTCGATGCGCTCGCAGTCGTCCAAATTGATACCTGAGAGTGGCTCTTGGCCTGCTGTTTCCCAAGCATTCATGCCAGCCGTTGAAACCTCGGCTGAGTCATCGGCCTGGACGACCTCTACCTCATCTCCATCCCACTGTATTACGCATTGGTGCATCGTGGAGGGAATGCAGCAGTTGGCGTGGATCCAATCTCTTCCCAGCAGAACAGCATAGGTGCTCTTGCTATCGACGATGAAGAACGTCGTAGGGATGGTTTTCCTTCCTACGGTCAGATCCACGTTCAGAACACCTTGTGCGTCAGACGCTTGGCCGTTGAAATCGCTCAATGTCACGTTGGTCTTGATCAGATCCGAGCTAGAACGTCCCAACCGACGTAGCATAGAGTATGGCATAATGTTGACTGCCGCTCCGGTGTCCACCAGCATCTTATTGACAGGCCTCCCATCGATATAACCTCGCAAGTACAGGGCCTTCAGATGTCTGTAGCTTCTTTCTCGTGGTTTCTCAAAGATAACCGGCCGTGGGCCGCAGTCAAGTTGTGCCACAGGTGCCTCGCCTAATCCTGGAGCACTGAACTCTGAAGGAAGGATGAACACCATGTTTGTGCCAGCCGATGTTTCATCATCGGCTTTCCTTTGCTTGGGGCGCCACTCCATTTTTCGTGGTCGACCCTCTTCATCCAGGGTTCGCTGAATTTTCGCGGCCAGATCAGGCCGTGCCTTCCTTAGCGTGTGCGGTATAACCTTTCGGCTTCCTCCAAGCCACGCAGTCGCTGAACCCTGCGTTTTTGGGAACGACTGAGTCCATCAGGGCACCACCTTGGCCGGTGGTACCTGTCTTCTTCTTCTTCATTGTCTTCCAAATCCTCGAGGTCTTCTACTCGAGGGGACTCAGCGTGCTTATTTCGAGGCGGGAGAGGCCCTAAGCGTTGGAACACGGACACGTTAGCTGCCTCCTTCTTCTTCTGGCTACATTCTGGGCAATTGCCGATTGTAGGTAATCGGCTCATTCCTGAGTCCCAGCAGTGTCTAAAGAAGGGACAGTCCCAATGCCTATCCTCGTCGTCTTGCTTCCTCGATTCTTCCTTGGCATGGCGCTCGTACTCCTCCTCATCGCGATCATGCCGACGATGTCTCCTGGCGTCCCTAGCCAGACGGTCTCTATCATCATCGTCGCTGGATCTTCGGCGTTGGTCGTACTGACTCACATACTTGTTGAGGAGGTGATCAGAGAGAGGTCGCTGATATCTCACATTCCTTACTTCTCCCTCTGTGATGTAGCGCTTGCCATCGTGACGGAGCCGATCGCGTGGAGCGGCCTCCTCTGTGTCCTTGCTACGAGAGCAGCTGCCCTCGTCTCCATCCTTGCCAGCGTGGTGTCCAGGTCCTACCATGTTGATGCTGAACGAGGATCCCGGCTGGCAACCTTCGGGGTAAGTGCACTCCACCATGTTAACGGCGGGGAAGGGGTGGGTGTCGACCTTCATGGCGTACTTGGTTAAAAATCAGACGTCCTTGTTCTATCGCCGTTTGGATCCGCCGACGCCACACCCTGCGGTCGTTGGTGGCATGGGAGACCGAGTTATGCCATTTGCAGTATGGCTTTCCGTTCAGCTCCTGTACCGTGGGGATTTTGAGGCCTTCGGGTATCTTCAACTGCTTCTCCTTGAGTAGGAGGTCGAAGATTTGCTCAGTTTTGGTCACGTCAAAATCAAACCCTCTGGGCGGACCTGGTGGCTTAACCCATTTGCAGGACACGGGGGTTGCCCCCCGAGTCCATTCAGCCACTGCTACTTCTTGATCTCCCGCAGAGCCTTCGTCTTTGTCGGCCTCAACCAGTACTACCGCACGCTTGAATTTATCCTGGTATAAGTCCGGGTGGCGCTGTTCATATGCTGACAGTTTCTGAACCATGTGCGCCAGTGAAGGGTAGTCTGCTTGAGAGGCCATGTCCTTGATTGGTGACGCAAGGCCCACCACTGCCAACTCGACCGCTTCCTTTTCAGTTACACGAGCCGAATAACATCGGTTCCTTAGATTTCTGAAGCGCTGGATGTATTCTGCCACGGTTTCTCCACGCTTCTGACGTATTTGAGCTAGATCGGCAAGGCCAGACTCGGAAGCCTCTGAGTGGTACTGCATGTGGAACTGTTCTTCCAACTGCTTCCAAGTCCGGATCGAGTCCGGTGGCAACGAAGTGTACCACCCGAAAGCCGATCCCGTGAGGGACTGCGCGAAGAACCTCACGCGTAGTGGATCCGACGCTGAGGCCGTTCCTAGCTGTGCCAAATATCGGCTCACATGCTCGATGGAGCTGGAACCATCTGATCCACTGAATTTGGAGAAATCGGGGAGCTGATATTTGGGTGGTAGCGGGACCAATTCGTATTCGTCGGGGTACGGCTTGGAATAGCCGATTGTCCTCCTTTTCGGCACCATGCCAAACTGGTCTCTCAGGATCATACTGATTTGATCCGCGGTGCTGGCTGCAGGAGTCGAACTCTGAAGATTCGACGGAGTGGCATACTTAGCCAGCCATGCTTGCTTTTCCAGCTCTGAGCCAACTGCAGGAGCTGCGCTCGGGAGGTTTGTTGGAGTGGCGTACCTAGCTAGCCACGTCTCGCTTCTCAAGATCCGTCGCTGAAGTTCCTCCCGCTTTCCCGAAGTCCCCGCCGTTGCGGCCTGGTTTGTGAGCGCCCGGTTACCGCGGTGCGGCACGTATGTGCACATGTACCCGTGAGGGATCTCCTTAGGCGCCTCATGCAAGAACCGGCAGTCACAAGGGTCACCACCGATCTTGTAGACGACGAATGCCGGTGGATTCGGCACTTCGGTGCTGCCAACGCGAATGGCAGCGGTGGACGGGACTGGAGTGGCATCTCTCCTTGGTACGTCCCGAGAGCTGGTCCTGACGGAGAGTACTGGTGCCTCATGATCTCCTGGATCACCCGAAGAGCGACACGCTCCAAAGTGTTCACCAGGTTCTAAGAGTGGCGGTGCAACGAGTGAGCCACCATGTAGTTAATCTCCTGACGCAGGGACCTGGTGCGTTCTTCTGACGGGGCGGACAGGTCTATTCCATCGAGCGCACCATCAGGCGAGAACCCTTTCCACCTGATGCCATGTGAACGCGGTCCTGTGAAAAGAGCCGATGAGGTCGGCTTCGAGGATCGCTTTGACCTCGTCATACTTCTTCTTGAGCTCGTCGGTCGGATCCTCGTACGTGACTCGGGGTGCCGTCCGCCATCTCAGATGTAGATGGCGATGTGGTTGATGTCGAAGATCGTCCCACCGGGCGTGCCAGAATGTGTTGCGGTCAGAAACCCACCGGCGAGCAACGACGGGCAACACAGTAGAGCCGGGAACAACTTAGGGCTGCGGGTGGCCCTGGTCCCTCCGAGCGATGGCCCGCAAAGAACTCCGGCACGAACGTCCGATGCTGGTGCAAGGGCGTGCCACCTGACCTATACCTGGTCAGGAAGGTGATGGAGATGCCTCGCTTAGTTTCCTGCATGGCATACACGTAAACATTAAATACGAGCCTCGATCGGCTCTCGGGTTGTCCCGTGAATCGGCTCAAGGAGCCGATCCACCCATGATTCGTACGAGGTGCACGAATATATGGTGGTCCTGCTTGATCAAGATAAAGCTAAAACGATCTACGACGATTTAGGGTTTTCACCGCATAATCGGATCATCCTACTCACGATTGGGCCTCGCGGCCACGCACGGTGATCGTAAGCCGATCCTAGATAGGGCCTAAAAACCAACACGAGGTTGATCCTCGGAACATCCTGTCTAGGACTAGCAAACGACACCCTACGCGCCGCTGGATCCTCCAACCCTTTGTAAGGCCTAACTATTGCGGATATTAAACTAATCCTTGAAGAACAAGGAGCAACCGTAACGGATCGGATCTACTAAATGATGATCAAGCGGGGTGCCGCCCCTACACCTAAGATAGGTGTAAGGGCGGCTAGATGTATAAGGGTTGCACGACGATAGTATATGATACGAAGAACAATGCTAACCCTAACACATCTAAGATAACTACGTTGCTCGCCATCAAAAAGGCTTCAGTACGAGCAACGCATGAACAACGAATAAGCTTGTGCTGCCTAGATCGCAAGATGCGATCTAGGCAGCATGATGCTTACCGAAAGAAACCCTCGAGACGAAGGAGTTGGCGATGCGCCGAGATTGATTTGTGGTGAACGTTGGTTGTTGTTTATTTCATAAACCCTAGATACATATTTATAGTCCGTAGACTTTCTAACGTGGGAATAATCCCAACCGTGCACGAGGCAAACTCTAACTAACCGACACGTATCCTACTATGTTACAGATACACGGGCTAACTAGCCCAAACTTTGCATATAAAGGCCGATTCACGTATTTCTTCCATGTATATTCTTCAAGTCCATCTTGATCGCGGCCCACCTCTGACTCGGTCAAATTCTGGTGATAACACATAGCAACGGTGCATACTAAGGACAATCACTTCATGGATATGCGAATATCGTTAGTGCCCCAATAGTTGGAGGATTGGGACGCCTTGCGTATTCAACCTTCGTACATTCCCATAAAACTTATGAGTTTATGTAGTCTCACCAAATTATATTCTATCATCTTGCAATAAGGTCTTAGATATCATATATATCTCATACCTTGATTATTTCTGAAAACTAAATTTTCAGCTCCTTACTTTTCAAACAGATTTGAACTTCAAGTTTCACGGAGACAAGATAACTTTAGGTACTAATTGAAACCACAACTCTTTGATCAACAATGTGAGGTTTACTAAAAGTTTGCAATAGGACTTAATCATTTCTTGATTCTTTAACAATACGGTACCAGTCCGTAAAGTTTCTTATCAGACTTAACAGTATTTCTATCTCAATTACAAGACTAGCGCATGGTAGAAAACGGATGCCAATACTACAAAATTAATTCAAAATACTACTCAGACTATGTTTATGATAATTAGTTCATGTTTTAATCTAATTACTAATGAACTCCCACTTAATACAACATCCCTCATAGTTGTTAAGTGGTACACAATCCAAATTCACTACACCAAAACCGATCATCACGTGAGACGATGTAGCTTCAATGGTGAACATCAACATGTTGATCATATCATCCATATGACTCGTGTTCAACCTTTCGGTTTCCGTTATCCCGAGGCCATGTCTGTACATGCTAGGCTCGTCAAGCAAACCCAAGTATTCCGCGTGTGCAACATGGCTTACACCCGTTGTATGTTGAGTTTATCACACCCGATCATCACGAGATGCTTCAAAACGTCAAACAATGCAACGGTGCATAGGAGGGGAGAACACTTTATTATCTTGATATTAATGTGAGGGATCATCTTATAATGCTACCGCCGCGTTCTAAGCAAAAAAAAGATGCATAAAGGATTAACATCACATGCAATTCATATGTGATATGATATGGCCCTTTTGTCTTTGCGCCTTTGATCTTCATGTCCAAAGCACGGACATGATCTCCATCATCTTCGGGCATGATCTCCATCATCGTCGGCGTAGCGTCAAGGTCCATGGCGCCGTCTTCATGGTTGTTCACCTCATGTAGCAACTATTACAACTACTTTGAAATACCTCTCAACATGAAATATAAAGACAACCATAAGGCTCCTGCCGGTTTCCACAATACAATAATGATCATCTCATACATATTCATCATCACATTATGGCCATATCACATCACCAAACCCTGCAAAAACAAGTTAGACGTCTCTAATTTGGTTTGCATATTTTACGTGGTTTAGGGTTTTCGAGAGAGATCTAATCTACCTACGAACATGAACCACAACGGTGATACTAATGTTGTCAATAGAAGAGTAAATTGAATCTTCACTATAGTAGGAGAGACAGACACCCGCAAAGCCTCTTATGCAATACAAGTTGCATGTCGAACGAGGAACAAGTCTCATGAACGCGGTCATGTAAAGTTAGTACGAGCCGCTTCATCCCACTATGCCACAAAGATGCAAAGTACTCAAACTAAAGACAACAAGAGCATCAACACCCACAAAACCATTGTGTTCTACTCGTGCAACCATCTATGCATAGACACGGCTCTGATACCACTGTAGGGATTCGTTGCATAGAAAACAAAAAAATTCCTACCGCGAGAACGCAATCCAAGCCAAGATGCAATCTAGAAGACGGGAGCAACGAGGGGATGATCAAGACTAACCCTTGAAGATTTCCAAAGCCTATAAGAGTAGGCTCTTATTGCTGCGGTAGACGATCACTTGCCGCTTGCAAAAGCGCGTAGAAGATCTTGATCACGGTGCCACAATCGGGCAGCACCTCCGTACTCGGTCGCACGTTCGGTGTTGATGAAGACGACGTCCTTCTCCCTGTTCCAGCGGGCAGCGGAAGTAGTAGCTCCTCCTTGAATCCGGCAGCACGACAGCGTGGTGGCGGTGGCGGTGGAGATCTCCGGCGGAGCTTCGCTAAGCATGCAGGAGAAGAGGAGGAGAGAGGGGACGGCTATGGTTTGGGAGAGGGGGTGGCCGACCACCTATGGGTGCGGCCAAGCTATGGGCTTGTGGTGGTCAGCCCCCTCTCCTATGCCCCTCATTATATAGGTGGAAGCCCCAAGTGTTGGACTACAAGTCTTCGAATAAGACCCGAACCAAAAACCTTCCATGTGTAGGGAAACCTACCCAAGGTGGGAATCCCACTTGGGGTGGGATTCCCCCTTCCATGAGGGGGTTTGGCCGGCCACCCTTGGGAGTCCACCTTGGACTCCTCCCCTTTAGGGTTGGCTGGCCATGCAAGGTGGAGTCCCTCCGGGACTCTTGTTGGAGGATGACCCCGGTATGCCAAAGGCATGCCAAGCCGGATGGTTTGAGCCATCAAGATACCGGTTTAATATTCTTACCGGAGCACGAAGATAAGAGTTTGGCTAAGTAAATGTAATATCCCAGGTTTAGAGGCAATAAAATGAGAGAACACCAAAGTGTGCATTGCATTCATGCATAGAAAATCCGGGGAAATTTCGCACTTCAAATAAAACTTACCACAGTAACTGAAGTTTCACTTGACTTGCTGGAATTGAAGTAGACCATCAAGTCAAGCGCTATAAACTTCACTGTAATCTTTGCTAAAACCTTATTTTGGGTAGAGATGATTTGATCTATGTGCTAGATCAAATAGAATTAGTTTTACAACAAACAACAACTTAAGTAAGGATCGACTACAAGATCTTATATAAAAAGATATCAACATGACATTTCTTACAACAACACATGAATAATTATTCAATCCTAATTCAAGGAACACAATTAATTAAGAAACTATTCTATACTTATCTTATATTCTATCATCTTGCAATAAGGTCTTAGATATCACATATATCTCATACCTTGATTATTTCTGAAAACTAAATTTTCAGCTCCTTACTTTTCAAACAGATTTGAACTTCAAGTTTCACGGAGACAAGATAACTTTAGGTACTAATTGAAACCACAACTCTTTGAATCAACAATGTGAGGTTTACTAAAAGTTTGCAATAGGACTTAATCATTTCTTGATTCTTTAACAATACGGTACTAGTCAGTAAAGTTTCTTATCAGACTTAGCAGTATTTCTATCTCAATTACAAGACTAGCGCATGGTAGAAAACGGATGCCAATACTACAAAATTAATTCAAAATACTACTCAGACTATGTTTATGATAATTAGTTCATGTTTTAATCTAATTACTAATGAACTCCCACTTAATACAACATCCCTCATAGTTGTTAAGTGGTACACAATCCAAATTCACTACACCAAAACCGATCATCACGTGAGACGATGTAGCTTCAATGGTGAACATCAACATGTTGATCATATCATCCATATGACTCGTGTTCAACCTTTCGGTTTCCGTTATCCCGAGGCCATGTCTGTACATGCTAGGCTCGTCAAGCAAACCCAAGTATTCCGCGTGTGCAACATGGCTTACACCCGTTGTATGTTGAGTTTATCACACCCGATCATCACGAGATGCTTCAAAACGTCAAACAATGCAACGGTGCATAGGAGGGGAGAACACTTTATTATCTTGATATTAATGTGAGGGATCATCTTATAATGCTACCACCGCGTTCTAAGCAAAAAAAGATGCATAAAGGATTAACATCACATGCAATTCATATGTGATATGATATGGCCCTTTTGTCTTTGCGCCTTTGATCTTCATCTCCAAAGCACGGACATGATCTCCATCATCTTCGGGCATGATCTCCATCATCGTCGGCGTAGCGTCAAGGTCCATGGCGCCGTCTTCATGGTTGTTCACCTCATGTAGCAACTATTACAACTACTTTGAAATACCTCTCAACATGAAATATAAAGACAACCATAAGGCTCCTGCGGTTGCCACAATACAATAATGATCATCTCATACATATTCATCATCACATTATGGCCATATCACATCACCAAACCCTGCAAAAACAAGTTAGACGTCTCTAATTTGGTTTGCATATTTTACGTGGTTTAGGGTTTTCGAGAGAGATCTAATCTACCTACGAACATGAACCACAACGGTGATACTAATGTTGTCAATAGAAGAGTAAATTGAATCTTCACTATAGTAGGAGAGACGAGACACCCGCAAAGCCTCTTATGCAATACAAGTTGCATGTCGAACGAGGAACAAGTCTCATGAACGCGGTCATGTAAAGTTAGTCCGAGCCGCTTCATCCCACTATGCCACAAAGATGCAAAGTACTCAAACTAAAGACAACAAGAGCATCAACACCCACAAAACCATTGTGTTCTACTCGTGCAACCATCTATGCATAGACACGGCTCTGATACCACTGTAGGGATTCGTTGCATAGAAAACAAAAATTTTCCTACCGCGAGAACGCAATCCAAGCCAAGATGCAATCTAGAAGACGGGAGCAACGAGGGGATGATCAAGACTAACCCTTGAAGATTTCCAAAGCCTATAAGAGTAGGCTCTTATTGCTGCGGTAGACGATCACTTGCCGCTTGCAAAAGCGCGTAGAAGATCTTGATCACGGTGCCACAATCGGGCAGCACCTCCGTACTCGGTCACACGTTCGGTGTTGATGAAGACGACGTCCTTCTCCCCGTTCCAGCGGGCAGCGGAAGTAGTAGCTCCTCCTTGAATCCGGCAGCACGACAGCGTGGTGGCGGTGGAGATCTCCGGCGGAGCTTCGCTAAGCATGCAGGAGAAGAGGAGGAGAGAGGGGACGGCTAGGGTTTGGGAGAGGGGGTGGCCGGCCACCTATGGGTCTGGCCAAGCTATGGGCTTGTGGTGGTCAGCCCCATCTCCTATGCCCCTCATTATATAGGTGGAAGCCCCAAGTGTTGGACTACAAGTCTTCGAATAAGACCCGAACCAAAAACCTTCCATGTGTAGGGAAACCTACCCAAGGTGGGAATCCCACTTGGGGTGGGATTCCCCCCTTCCATGAGGGGGTTTGGCCGGCCACCCTTGGGGAGTCCACCTTGGACTCCTCCCCTTTAGGGTTGGCTGGCCATGCAAGGTGGAGTCCCTCCGGGACTCTTGTTGGGGGGATGACCCCCGGTATGCCAAAGGCATGCCAAGCCGGATGGTTTGAGCCATCAAGATACCGGTTTAATATTCTTACCGGAGCACGAAGATAAGAGTTTGGCTAAGTAAATGTAATATCCCAGGTTTAGAGGCAATAAAATGAGAGAACACCAAAGTGTGCATTGCATTCATGTATAGAAAATCCGGGGAAATTTCGCACTTCAAATAAAACTTACCACAGTAACTGAAGTTTCACTTGACTTGCTGGAATTGAAGTAGATCATCAAGTCAAGCGCTATAAACTTCACTGTAATCTTTGCTAAAACCTTATTTTGGGTAGAGATGATTGGATCTATGTGCTAGATCAAATAGAAGTAGATTTACAACAAACAACAACTTAAGTAAGGATCAACTACAAGATCTTATATAAAAAGATATCAACATGACATTTCTTACAACAACACATGAATAATTATTCAATCCTAATTCAAGGAACACAATTAATTAAGAAACTATTCTATACTTATCTTATACATGTTTTCTACTAAATAAATGTTCCTACCATGAGTCACATGGTATATCTTTTCCACTACAATGTTTGAATCCATGTCAAGAACATTCATATTCATTCTTCATTAAACCTTGACCATTCCAACCTTGTTTCTCAACTCATATCATTAAATCTAGAGAAAGGAGAGAATCATTCATGTGCTTATTCTATCCATTGAATAAAACCTAGATTACTATTTAAACCTTATCCAATTGAAGTATTTGTTGATACTAACCAATGATACAAGAAATATAAGTCAAGTACTAAACCCTATTTGACCTAGCTAAAACTTAATAGTAAGTAAGAACTTATTCTTCTAGTAATTATAGAGAGGCAAGTGTTGTGATCATTACAAGTTGGTAATGATCATAAACCCTAGAGGAACCCTAAAGAGCTCAACTTAAGGAGGTATACTCAAGTATATGGACTTATACTTGATCTTGGAGAGAGAACCATAATTCACCAAGGAACTGTTATGAGGCCAATACCTTGATCATTACAAATTGGGTGATGATCATAAATCCTAAGAATCCAAGTGAGTGTGAAGAGAGAAGGATTAAAGAAGAGAGAGTAGTGAGAATTAAGTGGATCATGTCTACTGCATGATCTTACCTTATAAATTGAGATGGTAAGTTAAACCTCTACAAGTGATTCATAGATGTCATTCTTCACATGAAATGATAAGTAAATCATTAGTAGTTCACCAGACCAATACTCATGCCTTGTATAGAGTAGTAATGCTATTGTATTTAAACCTTGCATATTCAAACACTTAAGACAAATCTAGCATTGCCTTGATACATTAATTCTACCTAAGTGAGGAGGATAACCCTAGCCACTAAAATATGATCAAAGCTTATACTCATATCCTAAACCTAGTTGTGTATCACATTGGTGATCATAACTAAAACCCTAGGCCATATTTGAATTCCAATACAAGTATTACTTTGGATTATAAGTAGAACCCTGCCATACCTCATGCCTACTTAATACCTCAAATGGTGAAGTATTTCCAAAACCCTAAACCTTTTCATGTAGTATCCACCCCACATAAAATATTGTTTCCTAACTTGTGTATCATGTATCACAAATGATAACCCAAGCCATATATACCTTTAGACTAGATTCCATTTGGTGAGTAGAGTGAAACCAATAACACATTCCACTTTGATTTCCAACCACCTTGTTTAGTTGCCCCAAATGGAATATTGTGTCATAATTAAACCAACACCTTAACAAGTGAGTTAACCATAATGAGCTTTGGATCCATTTTAAATGATTCAAGTTAGAAATTTGCTAACCAAGATTAACAAACATAAAATGTTCAACCATTTTCTTAAACCCTAAGAAATAATCCTTCACATAAAATGATGAATTCATCTCATTCTCATTATCATTTAATTTAAACTCTAGACATAAGGAGAATTATATGTGAACAATTCATATTATTAAGTACTAGCTCAACCTAATCATGGGTTCATTATGCACAGGTTATGAATTCTCAAACCACTTAAATAGATCTGGTTTCTAAATTAAAAAGGGAATTAAAATGAATAACTAAACCATTTCTACTTTTACTTAAGCCTCACAAGATATTAATTAAATCCTAAACTAAATATTTGTTTAAACAACAAGATTATACAGTAAGCATTGTTATCAAGTTATATTGACATTCAAACGTTTTAGAACCTGCAAAACAAAACAGAATTCAAATTTGAATTCAAATATCAAAACAGAAAATAAAAACAGAAAATAGAAAGTTTGAAATGAGAAAAGGAGGGAAACTTACCTGGACCGTCGCAGCCCAGCACCTCTCCGGTCGAAGCCTAACAACAAGCCCACCAGTAACCCAGCCCACGAACGAAACGACCCAAACCACTTACCGTTTCGATGCTTTAAAGATCGTGCGAGAGGGAATCGTCTTTGTTCTCTTCCCCGGCGTCGACGAGCGAGCAGGTGAGCTCAGGCCACGTCCTCGACGACGATAAGGACGCCCTGGACGCCGCAGAAGCTTCTAGAACTCCACCCTATATCTCTCGCGTCCGTCTTATCCCTTCCGCATCAAGATTCACGCCCGAATGCAGCTCACCGTCGCCATCGCATCTCGGCCAGTACCGCCGGCGAGCCGACGAACCAGACCCTCTCTTGCCCTATAAATATTCCTAGAGCACCGCCAGGAAACCCTAGCACCTTGCCGCCCATCCATTTCTTCCCAGAACCTCTCTATCTCTCGCATTCTTCCACGTACTGTCGCCGGCGTCGAGGACGAACCCGACGGTACAAGCCACCCCGGAGCTTGCCGTGAGGTCTGGGAGAAGCGCCGGACACCGTAGGACACCGTAGAGCATCTGGGAGGAGGGAATCGTACTGGATCTTCCTCAAGCCGGCTAGTTTCGTCGATCCCTTCCGCAGCACATCGCCGGCAATGGCGAAATTGAGCTCGTCTCCGACCACCAACGTCGTCGCCGACCACACCTTGAGCTTCACGGTGAGATTCCGCATCTTTAGAGCCCACTTTCGTTTCCAGGCATCAACCGTAGCCGTATTTCGATGTCTCGCCGGAGTAAACCGCCGCGGAAGGAGTTCGCCGTCGCTGCTCCGGTAATCCCCTGAGTAGGGCGACCACGCCATCTTGTTCAGTGAATCAAGGCGAGTCGGAAACCTTCAGTAGCCCGTCCTGGGGAGCATTAAAACGGCGGCGCCACCCTCGCCTGGTCGCCGGCGTCAAGCCGACGACGAGAGGGGCGTGTTCACCGCCACGTCAGAACCTTTGACTGGTCCTCTGCCCGCGTGGCAGTTGACTAGTCAAAGGACCCCACCAGTCAGTGTCTCAGACTAGAAACGAACCGGTACGTTTAGTATTTCGTTTAAATTTCAAATTCCAGAAAATCACTGAAACTTTGTAAAATCACAGAAAAATCATTTCAACTCAGAAAAATATGAATAATATATCAAAATGCTCACAAAAATAAACTCTATTCAAATAAAATATAAAACAAAAATGTGTGTCAAAATAAAAATTCACTTATTTTTAATTTGGTTAATTAGGCCTTTTCAGTTATTTAAAATACAAATTGAATTCAATAATTAGTGAAATTTAAAAATTAAATTTTAACTATTCAGTGACTAAGTAAAATGTTAAGATTAATTTTATTTATCATATTTGCATTAACTTAATTATTAGTGGTAATTCATAAACTCTAATTTACAAATTACCATTTACCATTTTCTTTAAATAGTAATAACTCAAGAAAATATTAAAAGCCAATACTATTTTGGTAGCCCAACAATTGTTTACTTAAACATTTTAAGTCAACAAGTTAAATACTTTAAACCTAATAAGAATTATTAAACCCTGATTCTTAATTAAACTTAAATAAGAATTACTCTAATTATTAAATCTTGTAAAAATTAATAAAATGTTAAACCATTACTAATTGTGATTTAAAGTATTTAGTAACCACAACTCTATTACCACTCATCATTTTAGGAGTTGTACCATAATTTAGAAAACCTAGTTTTAATTTAAGTAAGACATTGATCTCATTATTTCATGTGTTCATCCATAATAGTTGCAAACCTAAAACCCTAAGGATTTAAACCATGTGATCATTACACTTTAGTAGTAACTCTAAAACCCTAGTTACTTATCACATATGATCATGTGAATTTCAACTTTATTTGTAGAACCTTGATAAGTAACCAATGAATGCATAATCAGGATCCATCAACCTAAAACCAATTCACATGAGCTTGTCATTTCATGTTCCTATTCTTAATTAAAACCTATATGATTCACTAGTATCACCTAGGTATTAACCCTAACTTATTAATTGAATTAGTAGCATTGAACACTATTCTATATACCACACCATTAGGATCAACTTCAATCATCAAACCCTAGTTGAACCATAATGATAAACCCTAATACCAATCTTGTGTAGTAATGCACATCACATATTCCTATTCCACTCAACCCTAATTAGGAAATGATAAGCCACTTAGCTTAGAAACCATTAGAGACTATGTAGTAAAGCAATTGTGAAACCATAGTAAACCCTAATAGCTAATTTATAGGACCATCTTAAATAACCATCCTTTGATATGATACCATAATCAACCATAGTAATACACCTGCCAATACTTGTTGTATATAGAACCAACTCAACTTAAGAACCCAACTAGTCCCTATTAGAAAACTAAATGAATTCAATAGTAAACTCTAGAAAGCCATAGCTCCTATGCATAGTAGTTCATATTCTTATTTTAACCTGTTCTTCAAAAGTTATTCTTTTGAAGTACAAATGTTAATCAAACCATATAAGCCATAGTTCTTATTTGAAATACTCATTAATTCTTAATTAACATGTTCTTCAAAAGTTATTCTTTTGAAGTATAATATAAATAATCATCAACCATGTTCTGTAGAACTTAAAATTGACAACTGTTCTTTGCATATTATTCCATCACTATTCTTATGTGTATGATTGTTATGATGCCTTACATCACTTGGTTATGATGCTAATATAACCAAACCCTAATAAGAACCTTGTTTGAGAACCATTCTAAAAATGCAACCAACCCTAAAGAAATCTTTACAACTCATACATCCTAAATCATTGAGGTTAGGTTACGCTCGGGACGATTGCATCTCATACTATGCATTATAGCATCTTTGCCGAGTTCTTTAAACATTGTCCTTACCGGACAATGATGGTATTTCAGAATTTGGAGTTATCACGTATCGAAGCTTTTGCCTCGCATAATCTTGCAGTCAAGAAAGGCAAGTTCATCGCTTGCTCATGTCATTTGATTATTTGTATCAAACTATATACAAAGTACTATACTTATCACTCATGCATTGAAAAGCAAAGTATTATTTTACAATTATGAATATGACTATGTGGTGGGCAATGGAACCATGGTATGTGTTGATATGGTGGAGGTTCCATTGCATGGGTTATATCACCCTAGGATTAATTACCAATGCCGTCCAGTGATTCTAGCGCCGTACAAATCGCGTTGACCATAAGATCTATAATGGCTCTAGGGAAGTCAGCTGTATCTTTTCCCTTCTGCACGCCAACGGATTGGTAGAGCCGGTGGGGTGTTGGAGGCACTGCCGCAATAGGTTGGGATATCCTTTTAAATCCCCATCCATTAGTGATGATAAGCTCTACCATCTATGAAGGATTGTCCGGAGTACACCGTGAGTAAAGCCGTATTATCAGGGGAAGTCTACGGGGGTGTACGGTTGGACAAAAGGGTGGGTTTGCGAGTCACGGAGAAGGCGGTGTGGACTTGGATCTTACACCTGGCCTCACACCAAAGGAAGTGTGGACGGGGAAAGTATACGCCTGGGTTGGCAACAAGGATAAGGTCTCTTATGGGAAAAGTAACGCACCTCTGCAGAGGATATCGAATTGTGATTGTCACTCCCTGTTCCGGAAGGGAACTGCGAACGCGGCAGGAAAGGAACTCCACGAAGTTCTGTTCAACCTGTGAAGACCGACGGCATAGTTTTCGGAATAAAATAAACCTTTTGAAGAAATGTTTATGAAAACTTGCATTGGCCTATGACTTTCCGGTCTATGGCTGTAGCTAGTGCATGATACATCTATTTCCTAATATGAACTTGCTGAGTACGCTCGTACTCATTCTATCCCATTTGAACCCCCTTCTTAGATCAAGGCACCGAAGGAGAAACTACCGTGGAACTCGAAGACAAGGGAGTCAACTGCAACAAGATGAAGAATCCAATCAAAGAAGTCAATGGAGTCAACTTTTGCATCAGCTATAATGGAAACCTAGGCTAGTAATAGAAGGGAACCTTTCCCTAATCCTAGCACCTAAGTAGCTAGATTTCTATAGCAAGCCAAGTAGCTCTTAAACTTGAGTTAGCAATAAGATAAACTACGAGTTGTTCTTCTGGAGCTTTATTTGAAGTTTTACCTCACTGTAAAGTAGGAGGCTGTGTTGATCTTATGTAAACAGTTCGTGTGTACTTCTATAGACATACCTTGGACTCGCATATGTTTCTGTTGTACCACTCGAGGGATGTAATATGAGTGGAACGGTGTTTCACTTGTGTTATGTCAACGACTTGTGTACTACACCATGCAGTGGTACGCTGGGTCACCACAGCTGGTATCAGAGCAAATGCTTTGAGCCTAGGATTAAAACCCTTTAAAGGAGACCTTTAGGTTTGGTAGTGTCTATAGGAAGTGATTTAGCTAAGTCAACTATACTAAACCAACTATTCTTTTGACTTGAGATGGGTATTCACTTGAGAATAATCCTGACACACTTGAGTCAATCTTTCTTATCTATCTTTCTTAAGTTAAGTTAGTTAGTTATATGGCTTCATTCCAACTAATTAGAACACCATTGAACCTTAAGATAATGGGTGGTAGTAGACCACAGTTGGTATACAATATATGGTAGTCCAAAGAGAGGATACAACCATAAGGAAGATATCCTATTTGAAGAAGTATACCAATGCAAGTTATAGTTAAGTAAGAGTCATTTAAAATGTCAAATGATTGATGTTCAGTAAGGGAGATAAGTTATATAAGGTAGTAAATGTCTATGATGAGTCAATCATAGGAGGTAAGGAAGAGTGATATGAGTTATACAACTCTATTTTTCATGGTAAAACTAGGTACTCATATATGATTCACTTGGGAATCATGGTATGATGGAGTAGAACATCATAAGTACGATAACAAAAGGATGATAAGGAGTAGGATTTAAGGAATAGTTCGAAAGCTTAGGCCTTAAAATCCTAATAACTGTACCAAATATGTTAGAACCATAGTCCTTAATTTAAACAAGGCTTATTTAGAGCCTATCACATAGAGAAATCCTAGAGTTATAGGTGGTATATTCTAAACAATCATGTGTTTAGAGTAGACATGTTAGAACTAATTGTATTATAGGAAGTAGTCTTCAATAGCACATATATCTGGTATACTATTTTGTTAGTACTTCCAAAGAAAACTAGGTTAACTTCAACTATCCCAAGCCATATTGTTCAAGTTTGTCTCATTGCAAATGCCCAATTAAGATAAATGTTGAGACAAATAGTAGAAATTCACGTATTGTGCTAAGTATCACAACCTAAACCTATCTTATGTGGTGTTTTATACTGCACATCTGATCCTGATGTTTAGGGATGTCTTACCCAACTACTATATTCAGGCATATAAGGATGTGTATTATAAGCACAACGCTGGATCTTCTTGGATTTTATTGGATTTTCATTGGTTGACTAGATCCATACATGAAGTTTGACTTTGATATGCAAATGCATGTTGCAATATCAAGCTCTTACTTGATGTTATAGGTCTAGAGGGTAAAGGTATTCGTGTGAGGAAGTGACAAATTATGACGATTTTTGGAAGACAAGATGAAGGTTCACTAGAAGAAGTAAGTGAAGTTGTGTGAAGCAACCACAACAATCGGAAGGAAGGACCAATCAAAACTCACTTTTATCCTTAATCAAGGAGTACTTCAACATGGAAGTATCATGGAAGTGAGAAAAATAGTGAATATGGAGCAGTAGAAGTGGAGTCATATTCATTATGGAAGAAGGGAATGCAAGTGAAGTCACTTATAATACTATTTTCATAGTGTCAACAAGTGATTTTATTGCAAAACAACCCTGGAAGAAGGAAAATAGACAAGTGAAGTCGCAGCTAGCATCATATGACCGCAGCTGATATAGGATAACCATGAAGAGAAAGAATGTAAAGTGAGGTATATCTTATCTAAAACTATTAAAGTAGCCACAGCTCGTAGGTAGATATTGCCTAAAACCATAACATAGCTACAGCTGGTATCCAATAAGCCACATCTAGTACTAGGTAGTCTGCAGCTGGTACCAGATAGCCCACAGCCTGAACATTTATTTACCCTAAAAGAAAGAGGGATTCCGCAGCTAGTATTTCGCAGCTGGTATCTCGTGGTTGGTAAATATTTAGTCGGAGGATTCATAATGGATACCCACAACTGTGTGGATACACCGCAAGGAATTCTTCGTGAGGCTTTAGAAAGGTACAAACTATAAACCAGACTTAAACCAACTACCTAACCTTGGAGTTTAATGATTAGAAGAAAGGAAGTCTGAAGATCATTAGTAAACTCCAAGGGGGAGAGGAAGGCTGAAGGAGAAGTATTAAGATATTATTTGTAGTATGATAGATGGAGAAAAAGGTCTGAACTGAAAGGAAGTCCGATCTTATTTTTATAAGGTTGTTGGGAACTACCCATATAAAAGTACTCCCAGGAGGTTGTCAGACCAGAAGCCGAGGGTCATATCTCGAGGAAGTAAGGGTTAGACCTTAACTTGAGTGGGTAATTGTAATTACTCAAAACCAAGAGAACTCAAGTAAGTTTAAGATGATGAAGTTGGATGAAGAAAATGTCGGAGGACAATCCAAGCTTAAGAAGATACTATACGAAGAAGTTTGACCATACTAAAACATAATCCTAGTAGAAAGATTCCTTTCATGGAACCTAAAGAAACCAAAGGGAAGATAACTAGTATAAACTAGAAGCCATGATTGGATGGACTAAATGAGTCTAATCCATTCGTAGGAATAAACCACCAGGACCATGTCTATTGTAAATACCTTACGAAGTACCATTAATTTCGTTATGGTAGTAAGGGAAAACAATACCCTGCTTTAAATGAATCTTTTAGAATTAAGGTTTGGACATCGCGGATGGTACACCACAGTGCCATATTACATCGCAGCTGGATTACCGCAGCTGGTAGAACCAAGATTTGAGTACCCAAATAGGAAGATGTCACCACAACCATTAGTAAAAGCCATTAACACAATAAGATGTCCTAATCCAAGAATCTTTGAAGAATAAGACTAGAAGTTTCGAATGTTAGAAGGAAATCCTAGAATTAAAGGAAGTATCAGTGCCAGACATCAGAAGACTACAGGAAGGATCTGGATAAGAGATATATCCAATTATATCTAGTGTGATCACCATGGAGTTGAAGGATGGTGATCTGTTCAAGACATTTCAACATTCCGAAACATGAGAGCGTTCGAACTTCGGGACGAAGTTCAGTCTAAGGGGGAGAGGCTGTAATATCCCAGGTTTAGAGGCAATAAAATGAGAGAACACCAAAGTGTGCATTGCATTCATGCATAGAAAATCCGGGGAAATTTCGCACTTCAAATAAAACTTACCACAGTAATTGAAGTTTCACTTGACTTGCTGGAATTGAAGTAGATCATCAAGTCAAGCGCTATAAACTTCACTGTAATCTTTGCTAAAACCTTATTTTGGGTAGAGATGATTTGATCTATGTGCTAGATCAAATAGAATTAGTTTTACAACAAACAACAACTTAAGTAAGGATCAACTACAAGATCTTATATAAAAAGATATCAACATGACATTTCTTACAACAACACATGAATAATTATTCAATCCTAATTCAAGGAACACAATTAATTAAGAAACTATTCTATACTTATCTTATACATGTTTTCTACTAAATAAATGTTCCTACCATGAGTCACATGGTATATCTTTTCCACTACAATGTTTGAATCCATGTCAAGAACATTCATATTCATTCTTCATTAAACCTTGACCATTCCAACCTTGTTTCTCAACTCATATCATTAAATCTAGAGAAAGGAGAGTATCATTCATGTGCTTATTCTATCCATTGAATAAAACCTAGATTACTATTTAAACCTTATCCAATTGAAGTATTTGTTGATACTAACTAATGATACAAGAAATATAAGTCAAGTACTAAACCCTATTTGACCTAGCTAAAACTTAATAGTAAGTAAGAACTTATTCTTCTAGTAATTATAGAGAGGCAAGTGTTGTGATCATTACAAGTTGGTAATGATCATAAACCCTAGAGGAACCCTACCTATTGAGAGCTCAACTTAAGGAGGTATACTCAAGTATATGGACTTATACTTGATCTTGGAGAGAGAACCATAATTCACCAAGGAACTGTTATGAGGCCAATACCTTGATCATTACAAATTGGGTGATGATCATAAATCCTAAGAATCCAAGTGAGTGTGATGAGAGAAGGATTAAAGAAGAGAGAGTAGTGAGGAATTAAGTGGATCATGTCTAATGCATGATCTTACCTTATAAATTGAGATGGTAAGTTAAACCTCTACAAGTGATTCATAGATGTCATTCTTCACATGAAATGATAAGTAAATCATTAGTAGTTCATCCAGACCAATACTCATGCCTTGTATAGAGTAGTAATGCTATTGTATTTAAACCTTGCATATTCAAACACTTAAGACAAATCTAGCATTGCCTTGATACATTAATTCTACCTAAGTGAGGAGGATAACCCTAGCCACTAAAATATGATCAAAGCTTATACCATATCCTAAACCTAGTTGTGTATCACATTGGTGATCATAACTAAAACCCTAGGCCATATTTGAATTCCAATCCAAGTATTACTTTGGATTATAAGTAGAACCCTGCCATACCTCATGCCTACTTAATACCTCAAATGGTGAAGTATTTCCAAAACCCTAAACCTTTTCATGTAGTATCCACCCCACATAAAATATTGTTTCCTAACTTGTGTATCATGTATCACAAATGATACACCCAAGCCATATATACCTTTAGACTAGATTCCATTTGGTGAGTAGAGTGAAACCAATAACCAATTCCACTTTGATTTCCAACCACCTTGTTTAGTTGCCCCAAATGGAATATTGTGTCATAATTAAACCAACACCTTAACAAGTGAGTTAACCATAATGAGCTTTGGATCCATTTTAAATGATTCAAGTTAGAAATTTGCTAACCAAGATTAACAAACATAAAATGTTCAACCATTTTCTTAAACCCTAAGAAATAATCCTTCACATAAAATGATGAATTCATCTCCATTCTCATTATCATTTAATTTAAACTCTAGACATAAGAGAGAATTATATGTGAACAATTCATATTATTAAGTACTAGCTCAACCTAATGACATGGGTTCATTATGCACAGGTTATGAATTCTCAAACCACTTAAAATAGATCTGGTTTCTAAATTAAAAAGGGAATTAAAATGAATAACTAAACCATTTCTATTTTTACTTAGAAGCCCTCACAACGATATTAATTAAATCCTAAGACTAAATATTTGTTTAAACTAACAAGATTATGCAATAAGCATTGTTATCAAGTTATATTGACGATTCAAATGTTTTAGAACCTGCAAAACAAAACAGAATTCAAATTTGAATTCAAATATCATAAACTAGAAAATAAAAATAGAAAATAGAAAGTTTGAAATGAGAAAAGGAGGGAAGCTTACCTGGACCGTCGCAGCCCAGCACCTCTCCGGTCGAAGCCTAACAACAAGCCCACCAGTAACCCAGCCCACGAACGAAACGACCCAAACCACTTACCGTTTCGATGCTTTAAAGATCGTGTGAGAGGGAATCGTCTTTGTTCTCTTCCCCGGCGTCGACAGCGCGAGCGGCGAGCTCGCGCCACGTCCTCGACGACGATAAGGACGCCGCCGGACGCCACGCAACGCTTCTAGAACTCCACCCTATATCTCTCGCGTCCGTCTTATCCCTTCAGCATCAAGATTCACGCACGAATGCAGCTCACCGTGCGCCATCGCATCTCGGCCGATCGCCGCCGGCGAGCCGACGTGACTCAGACCACTCTCTTGCCCTATAAATATTCCTAGAGCACCGCCGGAAACCTCTAGTTCACCTTGCCGCCCATCCATTTCTTCCCAGTACACTCTCTATCTCTCGCATCTCTTCCGCAGCACCGTCGCCGGCGTCGTGGACGAACCCGACGGTACAAGCCACCCCGAGCTGCTAGTGAGGTAGCCGGGAGACAGCGCCGTGACTACCGTAGAGCATGCGGGAGGAGGAATCGTACTGGGATGCTTCCGCACGCGGACTAGTTTCGTCGATCCCCTTCCGTAGCACATCGCCGGCAATCGGTGACATTGAGCGTCTGTCTCCGACCACCAACGTCGTCCGCCGACCACACCTTGAGCTTCACGGTGAGCGTCCGCATCTTTAGAGCCCGCTTTCTAGTTTGCCTAGGCATCCACCGTAGCCGTCGATTCGATGTCTCGCCGGAGTAAACCGCCGCGGAAGGAGTTCGCCGTCGGCGTAGCTCCGATGAACCCCGAGTAGAGCGACCACCGCCATCTTGATTTCCTTGTTGAATCAAGGCGAGTCGGAAGCCTTCAGTAGCCCATCCTATCGGGAGCATTAAATCGGCGGCGCCACCCTCGCCGGTCGCCGGCGTCAAGCCGACGGCGAGAACGGCGTGTTCATCGCACGTCGTGAACCGTTGACTGGTCGTCTGCCCGCGTGGCAGCTGACTCAGTCAATGGACCCCACCAGTCGGTGTCTCGGAGCTAGAAACGAACCGGTACGTTTAGTATTTCGTTTAAATTTCAAATTCCAGAAAATCTCTGAAACTTTGTAAAATCATAGAAAAATCATTTCAACTCAGAAAAATATGAATAATATATCAAAATGCTCACAAAAATAAACTCTATTCGAATAAAATATAAAACAAAAATGTGTGTCAAAATAAAAATTCACTTATTTTTAATTTGGTTAATTAGGCCTTTTCAATTATTTAAAATACAAATTGAATTCAATAATTAGTGAAATTTAAAAATTAAATTTTAACTATTCAGTAACTAAGTAAAATGTTAAGATTAATTTTATTTATCATATTTGCATTAACTTAATTATTAGTGGTAATTCATAAACTCTAATTTAGAAATTACCATTTACCATTTTCTTTAAATAGTAATAACTCAAGAAAATATTAAAATCCAATACTATTTTGGTAGCCCAACAATTGTTTACTTAAACATTTTAAGTCAACAAGTTAAATACTTTAAACCTAATAAGAATTATTAAACCCTGATTCTTAATTAAACTTAAATAAGAATTACTCTAATTATTAAATCTTGTAAAAATTAATAAAATGTTAAACCATTACTAATTGTGATTTAAAGTAATTAGTAACCACAACTCTATTACCACTCATCATTTTAGGAGTTGTACCATAATTTAGAAACCCTAGTTTTAATTTAAGTAAGACATTGATCTCATTATTTCATGTGTTCATCCATAATAGTTGCAAACCTAAAACCCTAAGGATTTAAACCATGTGATCATTACACTTTAGTAGTAACTCTAAAACCCTAGTTACTTATCACATATGATCATGTGAATTTCAACTTTACTTGTAGAACCTTGATAAGTAACCAATGAATGCATAATCATGATCCATCAACCTAAAACCAATTCACATGAGCTTGTCATTTCATGTTCCTATTCTTAATTAAAACCTATATGATTCACTAGTATCACCTAGGTATTAACCCTAACTTATTAATTGAATTAGTAGCTGTTGCGGTCAAAACCCACCGGCGGGCAGCGACGGGCAACACAGTAGAGCCGGGAACAACTTAGGGCTGCGGCTGGCCCTGGTCCCTCCGAGCGACGGCCCGCAAAGCCTCCGGTACACACGTCCGATGCTTGGTGCAAGGGCGTGCCACCTGACCTATACCTGGTCGGGGAAGGTGATGGAGATGCCTCGCTTAGTTTCCTGCATGGCATACACGTAAACATTAAATACGAGCCTCGACCGGCTCTCGGGTTGTCTGTGAATCGGCTCAAGGAGCCGATCCACCCATGATTCGTACGAGGTGCACGAATATATGGTGGTCCTGCTTGATCAAGATAAAGCTAAAGCGATCTACGACGATTTAGGGTTTTCACCGCATAATCGGATCATCCTACTCACGATTGGGCCTCGCGGCCACGCACGGTGATCGTAATGCCGATCCTAGATAGGGCCTAAAAACCAACACGAGGTCGATCCCGGAACATCCTGTCTAGGACTAGCAAACGACACCCTACGTGCCGCTTGGATCCTCCAACCCTTTGTAAGGCCTAACTATTGCAGATATTAAACTAATCCTTGTAGAACAAGGAGCAACCGTAACGGATCGGATCTACTAAATTATGATCAAGCGGGGTGCCGCCCCTACACCTAAGGTAGGTGTAAGGGCGGCTAGATGCGTAAGGGTTGCACTACGACAGCATATGATACGAAGAACCATGCTAACCCTAACACATCTAAGATAACTACGTTGCTCGCCATCAAAAAGGCTTCAGTACGAGCAACGTTTGAACAACATAAGCTTGTGCTGCCTAGATCGCTAGATGCGATCTAGGCGACATGATGCTACGGTAGAAACCCTCAAGACGAAGGAGTTGGCGATGCGCCGGGATTGATTTGTGGTTGAACGTTGGTTGTTGTTTATTCCATAAACCCTAGATACATATTTATAGTCCAGGGGACTTTCTAACGTGGGAATACATCCCCACCGTGCACGGGACAAACTCTACCTAAACGATACGTATCCTACTATATTACGGATACACGGGCCAACTAGCCCAAACTTTGCATAACGAGGCCGATTCACGTATTTCTTCCATGTATATTCCTCAAATCCATCTTGATCGCGGCCCACCTCGGCTCGGTCAAATTCCGGTGATAACACATGCCCCCTGGTTTTGGAATTGGTAATTCCAAAATCACTGCGGTTTTCTTCGTCGGGTCATGTCGTGGCGGAACCGCCGCAGTATCCTTCATCATGATGCCTTGCCTTCTCAACTTCTCTGCGTGACACGGCAGTTTTTTTTTCTTTTAGGCACCACTTCCTCGGAAGCTAGCTGTGGCATTGAATTTCCACTATATCCCCTTTTATTTAACCGCTCCGAACAGTTTACTTCCGCATCCCCTTCGCATTAGCACTCCAAAAGCCCTCCTGCGCCACCATGTCTTCTTCCTCCTCTGCCTCATCGGATCTTTCCACCCAGTCCTCTTCCTCTCGCGAGCCGACGCCGGAGCCGAACCCGGCGGAGGTCCACGCAGCCAATACCCGCCGCGCCATCGAGGCCGGGGAGGAGTCTAGCCATGACTTCTCCATCTGGTCGGAGGACGACAAGTCCCTGACCGACGGGGAAAGCGACCTCCACTTCCTCACCAATGGGGAAACGGAGGAGGAGAGCGATGACGACCGCTTCTCCTGCGACGACTTCACCTCTCCCGAGGAGGAGGAGGAGGAGAAGGAGGAGGATGACACCCCCTCCGACGAGCCGCCGGCCAAGCGCTTCTGCCCCTGGCCGGGGAACCTCAGCGACTTCGACAGCGACGACGACGACACCGATGAGGAGGACGAGGACAACAAAGGCCCGATCGGCGGCCGCTGGAGCAGCGACGACGAGCCCGCCGGGAGTAGCGCCGACAGCGGTGACGACGGCGACGACGAGGGCAGCGACGGCCCGTAGATAGGACCTTTAGTATAGGACCAGTAGCAGTAGATGGGGCAATGTATCCCCTAGTACTTCCTTTTGAGAGCAATCAGCTCTTTATGTAAGAAATCTTGCCTATCAATGAAGAACTTCTCCCAATCTGATTTTGCCGATTTCCTTTGAGCTTAATTTAGCCGATTTCCTCTCATACTGATCTTGCCGATTTGTCCTCTTAGCCAATACGTAATGAGCCGATAGCAACGCACCGGTCCTTTTAAAATTCACCCTTCCATTCTTCAACTGATGATTTTGAGATCTGGTGGATAATGTAGAGTCTTCAGGAAAGCCTTTGAATTCTTCCAACCAAACCTAATGGTCTTCTTCAAACACCCACCATTTTGTGAAGAAGGTTGTGACGAAAGATTAGCCGATGGTACCCCAATCGGCTCCTAAACAGAGCATTTACCAGGCCTGCTGCCCCCCGAGCCTTACTCGAGGCGAGAATGTCAGTGAGGACGCACCAAAGCCGATCACCTTTCTTCCTTCGAAAGCCGATATACCTCTTCTGTCAACACTGCTGAACTAGCACCAAGGGCTGCAAATCCTCGACAAGAAAGTTCAGGAACCCGAATCGGCTCGAAGCAGCTGAAGAAGCTCTCATTGTTCTTCTCCCTCGAAGAAGCAGAAGGTGGTGAAGATCCGGTAGACCTTGTATAATTGCACTAGAGTCGATGGCTGCGCATCGGCTTCGTTTCTTAGTTCTAAAGTCGATGCCCTTGCATCGGCTGTAAAAAAATTTTTTTACTGGCCGATTTTTCCTATCGGCCCCAATATTTTACTGCACACATGTTCTCCTGTGCATGTTCACATATTCATCGTGTTCAGGTGCCCCCCGAGCCGAATCTGCCAGGTGACTGCAGATATCGGCTTTGTGGTTAGCCAAGGCACAGTATTTGCACGTCGGCTCCGCTAGGGTTCGTGGTGACTCTCATCCGCCGACGTGACCGCTGCCGTTGAACGCAAGCAGAACCTGTGGTGAAAATAATTTTGGCCGATTGCTGAAAATTGGCCTCCAAATTGATCGAAACGCTCAATGAAGGTCTTGTAATTTTCCCTCATAGATTTTTTGGGGCCGATCACAAGGATCAGCCTCGCCACGTTTGCTCATTGGTCTGCTCCAGTCACATGGTCAGGCCAGTGGATAAAACCAGCCTAACCCTGCCCTTCGTCACGTCGATGCGCTCGCAGTCGTCCAAATTGATACCTGAGAGTGGCTCTTGGCCTGCTGCTGCCAACTCGACTGCTTCCTTTTCAGTTACACGAACCGAATAACATCGGTTCCTAAGATTCCTGAAGCGCTGGATGTATTCTGTCACAGTTTCTCCACGCTTCTGACGTATTTGTGCTAGATCGGCAAGGCCAGACTCGGAAGCCTCTGAGTGGTACTGTGTATGGAACTGTTCTTCCAACTGCTTCCAAGTCCGGATCGAGTCTGGCGGCAACGAGGTGTACCACCCGAAAGCCGATCCCGTGAGGGACTGCGAGAAGAGCCTCACGCGTAGTGGATCCGACACTGAGGCCGTTCCTAGCTGTGCCAAATATCGGCTCACATGCTCGATGGAGCTGGAACCATCTGATCCACTGAATTTGGAGAAATCAGGGAGCCGATATTTGGGTGGTAGCGGGATCAACTCGTACTCGTCAGGGTACGGCTTGGAATAGCCGATTGCCCTCCTTTTCGGCACCATGCTGAACTGGTCTCTCGAGTATAGTACTGATCTGATCCGGCTTGTGCTGGGCTGCGGGAGTTGAACTCTGAAGATTCGCCGGGGTGGCGTACTTAGCCAGCCATGCTTGCTTTTCCAGCTCTGAGCCAACTGCAGGAGCTGAGCTCTGGAGGTTCGTCGGGGTGGCATATTTAGTTAGCCACGTCTGCTTCTCAAGATCTGTTGCTGACGTTCCTCCTGCTTTCCCAGAAGTCCCTGATGTCGCGGCCTGGTTTGTGAGCGCCCAGTTACCGCAGTCTGGCACGTATGTGCACATGTACCCGTGAGGGATCTCCTTAGGCGCCTCATGCAAGAACTGGCAGTCACTAGGGTCACCACCGATCTTGTAGACGACGAATGCCGGTGAGTTCGGCACTTCTGATGCTGCCCACGCAAATGGCAGCGGTGGACGGGACTGGAGTGGCAATTCTCCTTGATGTGTCCCGAGAGCTGGTCCTGACGGCGAGTACTGGTGCCTCATGATCTCCTGGATCACGCGAAGAGCGACACGCTCCAACGTGTTTACCAGGTTCTCGAGTGGCGGTGTAGCGAGTGAGCCACCAAGTAGTTGATCTCTGCCGCGGGGACTCGGTGCGTTCTTCTGACGGGGCAGAGAGGTCTATCCCATCGAGTGCACCATCAGGCATGAACCCCTTCCACCTGATGCCATGTGAACGGGTCCTGTGAAAAGAGCCGATGAGGTCGGCCTCGAGGATTGCTTTGACCTCGTCATACTTCTTCTTGAGCTCGTCGGTCAGATCCTCGTACGTGACTAGAGTGCCGTCCGCCATCTCAGATGTAGATGGCGATGTGGTTGATGAAGAAGCTTGTCCCACCGGGCGTGCCAGAATGTGTTGCGGTCAAAACCCACCGGCGGGCAGCGACGGGCAACACAGTAGAGCCGGGAACAACTTAGGGCTGCGGCTGGCCCTGGTCCCTCCGAGCGACGGCCCGCAAAGCCTGCGGTACACACGTCCGATGCTTGGTGCAAGGGCGTGCCACCTGACCTATGCCTGGTCGGGAAGGTGATGGAGATGCCTCGCTTAGTTTCTGCATGGCATACACGTAAACATTAAATACGAGCCTCGATCGGCTCTCGGGTTGTCTGTGAATCGGCTCAAGGAGCCGATCCACCCATGATTCGTACGAGGTGCACGAATATATGGTGGTCCTGCTTGATCAAGATAAAGCTAAAGCGATCTACGACGATTTAGGGTTTTCACCGCATAATCGGATCATCCTACTCACGATTGGGCCTCGCGGCCACGCACGGTGATCGTAAGCCGATCCTAGATAGGGCCTAAAAACCAACACGAGGTCGATCCCCGGACATCCTGTCTAGGACTAGCAAACGACACCCTACGTGCCGGCTGGATCCTCCAACCCTTTGTAAGGCCTAACTATTGCGAGATATTAAACTAATCCTTGTAGAACAAGGAGCAACCGTAACGGATCGGATCTACTAAATTATGATCAAGCGGGGTGCCGCCCCTACACCTAAGATAGGTGTAAGGGCGGCTAGATGCGTAAGGGTTGCACTACGACAACATATGATACGAAGAACCATGCTAACCCTAACACATCTAAGATAACTACGTTGCTCGCCATCAAAAGGCTTCGATACGAGCAACGTTTGAACAACATAAGCTTGTCTTTGCCTAGATCGCTAGATGCGATCTAGGCAGACATGATGCTTACCGGTAGAAACCCTCAAGACGAAGGAGTTGGCGATGCGCCAGGATTGATTTGTGGTTGAACGTTGGTTGTTATTTATTCCATAAACCCTAGATACATATTTATAGTCCAGGGGACTTTCTAACGTGGAAATAATCCCCACCGTGCACGAGACAAACTCTACCTAAACGATACGTATCCTACTATATTACAGATACACGGGCCAACTAGCCCAAACTTTGCATAACAGGCCGATTCACGTATTTCTTCCATGTATATTCTTCAAATCCATCTTGATCGCGGCCCACCTCTGACTCGGTCAAATTCTGGTGATAACAATAGCATTGAACACTATTCTATATACCACACCATTAGGATCAACTTCAATCATCAAACCCTAGTTGAACCATAATAATAAACCCTAATACCAATCTTGTGTAGTAATGCACATCACATATTCCTATTCCACTCAACCCTAATTAGGAAATGATAAGCCACTTAGCTTAGAAACCATTAGAGACTATGTAGTAAAGCAATTGTGAAACCATAGTAAACCCTAATAGCTAATTTATAGGACCATCTTAAATAACCATCCTTTGATATGATACCATAATCAACCATAGTAATACACCTGCCAATACTTGTTGTATATAGAACCAACTCAACTTAAGAACCCAACTAGTCCCTATTAGAAAACTAAATGAATTCAATAGTAAACTCTAGAAAGCCATAGCTCCTATGCATAGTAGTTCATATTCTTATTTTAACTTTGTTCTTCAAAAGTTATTCTTTTGAAGTACAAATGTTAATCAAACCATATAAGCCATAGTTCTTATTTGAAATACTCATTAATTCTTAATTAACATGTTCTTCAAAAGTTATTCTTTTGAAGTATAATATAAATAATCATCAACCATGTTACGTAGAACTTAAAATTGACAAGCTTGTTCTTTGCATATTATTCCATCACTATTCTTATGTGTATGATTGTTATGATGCCTTACATCACTTGGTTATGATGCTAATATAACCAAACCCTAATAAGAACCTTGTTTGAGAACCATTCTAAAAATGCAACCAACCCTAAAGAAATCTTTACAACTCATACATCCTAAATCATTGAGGTTAGGTTACGCTCGGGACGATTGCATCTCATACTATGCATTATAGCATCTTTGCCAGTTCTTTAAACATTGTCCTTACCGGACAATGATGGTATTTCAGAATTTGGAGTTATCACGTATCGAAGCTTTTGCCTGCATAATCTTGCAGTCAAGAAAGGCAAGTTCATCGCTTGCTCATGTCATTTGATCATTTGTATCAAACTATATGCAAAGTACTATACTTATCACTCATGCATTGAAAAGCAAAGTATTATTTTACAATTATGAATATGACTATGTGGTGGGCAATGGAACCATGGTATGTGTTGATATGGTGGAGGTTCCATTGCATGGGTTATATCACCCTAGGATTAATTACCAATGCCGTCCAGTGATTCTAGCGTCGTACAAATCGCGTTGACCATAAGATCTATAATGGCTCTGGGGAAGTCAGCTGTATCTTTTCCCTTCTGCACGCCAACGGATTGGTAGAGCCGGTGGGGTGTTGGAGGCACTTGCCGCAATAGGTTGGGATATCCTTTTAAATCCCCATCCATTAGTGATGATAAGCTCTACCATCTATGAAGGATTGTCCGGAGTACACAGTGAGTAAAGCCGTATTATCGGGGGAAGTCTACTGGGGGTGTACGGTTGGACAAAAGGGTGGGTTTGCAGTCGCGGAGAAGGCGGTGTGGACTTGGATCTTACACCTGGCCTCACACCAAAGGAAGTGTGGACGGGAAAGTATACGCTTGGTTGGCAACAAGGATAAGGTCTCTTATGGGAAAAGTAACGCACCTCTGCGAGAGGATACTTGAATTGTGACTTGTCACTCCCTGTTCGGGAAGGGAGCTGCGAACGCGGCAGGAAAGGAACTCCACGAAGTTCTGTTCAACTCTGTGAAGGCCGACGGGCATAGTTTTCAGAATAAAATAAACCTTTTGAAGAAATGTTTATGAAAACTTGCATTGGCCTATGACTTTACGGTCTATGGCTGTAGCTATTGCATGATACATCTATTTCCTAATATGAACTTGCTTGAGTATGCTCGTACTCATTCTATCCCATTTGAACCCCCTTCTTAGATCAAGGCACCGAAGGAGAAACTACCAGTGGAACTCGAAGACAAGGGAGTCAAGCTTGCAACAAGATGAAGAATCAATCAAAGAAGTCAATGGAGTCAACTTACGCATCGGCTATAATGGAAACCTAGGCTAGTAATAGAAGGGAACCTTTCCCTAATCCTAGCACCTAAGTAGCTAGATTTCTATAGCAAGCCAAGTAGCTCTTAAACTTGAGTTAGCAATAAGATAAACTACGAGTTGTTCTTCTAGAGCTTTATTTGAAGTTTTACCTCACTGTAAAGTAGGAGGCTGTGTTGATCTTATGTAAACAGTTCGTGTGTACTTCTATAGACATACCTTGGACTCGCATATGTTTCTGTTGTACCACTGCGAGGGATGTAATATGAGTGGAACGGTGTTTCACTTGTGTTATGTCAACGACTTGTGTACTACACCATGCGGTGGTACTGTTCGGGTCACCACGAGTAAAGCTAAGCCGGTATCCCCCGGAGGGTATACGGAGCCGGATAAAGAAGATCGCGAGGCTACTAGGAAGGAAGGGCATGTCGGCAGGACTGGTCAAAGATTCTCTTCAGAGCAAGAAGACAAGGATGAGCAAAGCAAAGTAACTTTAATCGGAGCCCTGGCGCCAAAGTAAGGGGTGACGCTGAAAGAAGCCGGAGGACGTCAGCGTCCCTGATTAAAGAAGACCCCGGCGTCATCCATGATTAAAGTAGCTTTGTAAAGTAGTTTGTCCAGTCAAAGATGCCATTAGGGTTTCTTGCTGCGTAAGCCACCCTCTCCCCTATATAAGGAGAGGGGGCATAGCCTCTTGCGGGCAGGTTACGTTGTGAGAGATTAGACGAGGAACCTTGTATCCAAGAACATGTAACCATGTTAAGATCAATGAAGCTAGCGATCTAGAGTTGAGTTCTTCCTCTTGTCTCTCTTCTTGCATACCGGCCTTTGGTTGTGTTCTTGAGGAAAGCATCCGGAAGTTCATCCCATCTAGTCGCAAACCCTCCCCCGAATCCTCTAGCGCCCATTCGGCCCCAACTTAAGCCATCCCATGGCATCTGCTCGTTCGCCACGACGACGGTTGGCGCCCACCGTGGGGCATGAAGTGGCGCTTGCTCTGGAGTTCACATTCGGGCGGGCATCCTCGACGTCGCCGGCCAGCGTACGGTCTCCGCGTTGGTGCAGCGCATCTACGCCATGGACTTCATCAGCGACAACGCGGGCTGCTTCGCCAACGGCGGCATCTTCCCCAAGAACGGCCGCATCATCGAGTTCGGCGGCCACCGCATCTGCTCGGCACCGTCCCGTGCGCCGGTGCCTCTCGTCGGTACTGGTGGCGCCGGACCCGCCAAGATGGCTACATGCAGGCCGCGCTCCTGGCAGCGTGGAGGTGATGATGGCAGGCGCGGTCGACGCTGGCAAAGAAGCTGCTGAAGAAGGTGCTGGGCGTGCGGTTTCGACCCGTGCGGCCAAGCCACCGCTGGAACGCGGCGCAGGCGCTGCGGGAGCAACATCCGCGCCACCGGAGACACCACTCCAAGCAGCGATGAACGTCCTCGCCACCCCCATCGCGCATAACATCGACCCAGTAGCGGCTCAGGCGGAGCTAGAGGCGCAGCGCCAGAAGATACTCGAGAGCGGCAAGGACATCATCAGGGCGCAACGCGAGCTGAACCTAACTGTACGTGAGTATAACGCTGCCCATGGCTTTGCTTCTGTTAGCGCGCATGCCGCTAGGATAACGGAAAACCGGCTTAAGGCTCGCAATCTAGATCAGGATCTGCGCAAATAAGTTGATGCCGGCAAAAGTATCTCTGCATCTGTGAGCATTGTGGAAAAACCTAAGTACAGTAGTCCGGATAAAACTATGAAAGCTGCTAAAGCCGCGGTAGCACTGTGTGAATCGCTTTCCGGCGACGCTCTGGTAAAGCAACAAGAGCGCGTCCGGGAATTGCTTGAGACTATCGAGCAGCAGCACGCTGAGCAGCTTGTTAAGCTAAACAAGGCTGTGGCCTCAAAATCCGCGCGTTCAACAAAGAATGCCGGTAGCAAGTCCCATGGGCAGGCTTCGTCCCCCCATCCGGACAGAAGAAGAGAAAAAGAGGTGAATGCGCAGCAGATGACTGTGTACGATCCGGTTCTTACCGGAAAACAACAAGCCGGGCAACCCGATGCCGGTAGAAAAAGCCAAGGGGCAAACAGGGGTTAAGCCAAAGAAGGCTATGCCGGAAACAATCATGCCGGTAGACAAGAAACCGGGCAAAACTATCGAGCTGCAAGGGCGGCGTACGATGAGGAGGAAATAGATCCCCCAAGGTACCGGCAGGCAAGGGCCGCGGTACCGGAATGTTATGATGAGGCTGATTCCACAAGGCCGAGCGGCATACGGAACCCGTTGGGAGAACGCTTGGGAGAAAGATACCTACGGAGCGGGATGCGAGGCACCGTCCGGATAGAGTATACTTGTCAGAAACGATCAAGGAGGAAGGTCCCCCGGGCCCAAAGTGCTTTGGCCCAAGGATCATGAAAGAAAAACCACCAGTTCGCAACTTCATGTTGCCCCGTGACACAAAAACATATGATGGCACCACAAAGCCGGAAGACTGGCTCGCGGATTACGTGACCGCGGTATACGTCGCAGGCGGCGGAGGAACCGTAGCAGGAGGAGGAAACCGGCGTTGGGCCATGAGAATCATCCCATCGTTCTTGGTTGGACCGGCAAGAATCTGGCTAAACAACTTGCCGGCAGGAAGTATAAATGGTTGGCTGGACTTTGAGGAAGCTTTTGTGAACAACTTCAGCAGCACCTATCAAAGGCCAAACAGGCTGCAGCAGCTCGCTCTGTGCATACAGCGCACAAATGAAACAGACCACGATTATCTGGCCCGATGGAATACTACAAGGAACTCCTGTGAAGGGGTGATAGAGGCACAAGCTATTTCTTGGTTTAGCAGTGGATGCAGAAGAGGTTCGCCGTTGTGGCAAAAGTTGCAGCGGAACATGCCGACAACGTTGGCAGAGATGATACGTGTGGCGGATAGCTATGCGTTGGGAGACCCAACGCAGCCGGCGGTACAACCTGAGCCGGAACAGCAGCGCCAAGAGCAACACCGGGATAACCGGAACAACAAAAGAAGGGAAGATTTTCCGGATCGAAGGTACGATCCATGACAAGTTGCTCGTTGTGTGCAAGAAAACTCGAGGCCAGCGGCGATCGGAGACGAGAGAACCGGATCGCAGCCATGGGCGGGTCCTAAGAAACAGTGGGTAGAAAAGAAACCACTGGGGCGGAAAAAGAACGCGGCAAGAACCCGCGAAGTACACCATGGAAGCTGCCATGGACCAACCTTGCCGGTGGCACACACCGAATCCGGCACACCCATCAAACCATCTGACAAAAGATTGTACCTGGACCAAGTACTTGATGCAAAAGGGAACGGTAAAAGATGCGCAACCACCGCAAGACATGCCGCGGCAACAACAGCTGCCACCACCACCACCGCTTACCGGGGCAAACGCCTTACCGGTACAGCCAAACCTGCAGCAATACCAGCAGGTTAACCAGGTGGGAGAAGGCAATGGCCAACCACCTCCACCGGCACCTTTGGGCCGGAATGTTTACCATGATCCAGATATGTGCTGCGTTGTGTTCGTAACTGAGCCAACCGATAAACAAAGCCTGCATCGCCGTTCTATGGAAGTGAACGCAGTGATGCCGGCAGTACCAAAATACATGCTATGGTCCGATCAAGAGATCTCGTGGTCATTCAAGGATCACCCTAAGATCATGCCTAACCCGGGTGGCTATGCTCTTGTTTTGGACCCAATCATGCAAGGGCCAAACGCTCGAGTCAAGTTCAGCAAGGTGCTGATAGACAATGGGAGCAGCATAAACATCATGTACCGACACACCATGAACATGCTGGGCATAACAGAAAACATGCTTCAGCCAACGCGCACAACGTTCCACGGAATCGTTCCGGGCCTGTCCTGCGCACCGGTTGGAAAAGTCCGGGTGGATGTATCGTTTGGAGGACGTGACAACTGCCGGGTTGAAAACCTGGAGTTTGAGGTGGTGGACTTAGATAGTCCTTACCATGCTTTGCTGGGGAGACCGTCATTGGCTGCTTTCATGGCCTCAACCCACACGGCATATGTCAAGATGAAGATGCCGGCACCTCGTGGACCCTTGACTGTGGTGGGAAACTACAAAGTCTCGCTGGAAACAGCTTCCGCCGGATCAAACCTGGCAGAGTCGCTGGTGATCGCTGAAGAAAAAAGGAGGATGCAAACTGCGGTTGCGCTGGCTCAGTCCTCACAGCTGAGCTTAGCGGCAATGAGTGCAAACCTGGGCACACCGGCATTCAAGCCGACAAAAGAAACAAAGGACATTGTGCTGGACCCGGCTTACCCAGAGCGCGCCGTTCGTATTGGTGCCGGCATGAATGAAGCATAGGAAAGCGCGCTCGTCAGCTTCCTCCGTGAGAATCGGAATATCTTTGCCTGGTCCACTGATGACTTGGTAGGTGTTCCAAGGGAGCTAGCTGAGCATTCATTAAATGTCCGGAAAGATGCAAAGCCGGTAAGGCAGCCGCTGCGCCGGTTTGCTGAAGACAGGAGAAAGATCATTGGAGAAGAGGTGACAAAGTTACTGGTTGCCGGTTTCATTGTGGAAGTACTGCACACCGAGTGGCTAGCCAATCCGGTGCTGGTCGAGAAGAAAAAGGAAGAGAACATGGAAGTGATACGTCCAATTTGCATCACTATTTTATATCATAATTTGCTGTTATTCATTGATATATTTCATATTGGGACACAATACTTATGTTATTTCATCTATTTTGCATGTTTCATCATTATTGGAGGATCAAGCACCGGAGCTAGGATTCTGCGGGAAAAAGCACCGTCAGAACGCAATATTTCGGAAGATCAACTGTGGAAGGAAATTATACCAAAAATCCTATTTTTCAAGATGACGAAGGAAGCCAGAAGGAGGAGCCAGGAGGACCCAGGGTGGGCCCACACCCTAGGGCGGCGCGGCCCATGGCCTGGCCGCGCCGCCATGTAGTGTGGGGGGCCCACAGCCCCTTTCGCCTCCTTTTCTTCGCGAAACCCTTCGTCCCGAAGACCTAAGCCACAGAGGGTTCCTCACGGAGAGTTACAGCCGCCTCTGCGGGGCGGAGAACACCAGAGAGAAAAGAGCTCTCCGGCGGGCAGGAATCCGCCGGGGAAATTCCCTCCGGGAGGGGGAAATCGACGCCATCGTCACCGTCATCGAGCTGGACATCATCTCCATCACCATCATCATCATCTCCACCGTCATCACCGCCGTCTCCTCCGCAGCACCTCGTCACCGCCGTAGCAATTTGGGTTTGATCTTGATTGTTTGATAGGGGAAACTCTCCTGGTATCGATCTCTATTTGTTGTTGATGCTATTGAGTGAAACCATTGAACCAAGTTTATGTTCAGATTGTTATTCATCATCATATCACCTCTGATCATGTTCCATATGATGTCTCGTGAGTAGTTCGTTTAGTTCTTGAGGACATGGGTGAAGTCTAAATGTTAGTAGTGAACTATGGTTGAGTAATATTCAATGGTATGATATTTAAGTTGTGGTGTTATTCTTCTAGTGGTGTCATGTGAACGTCGACTACATGACACTTCACCATTTATGGGCCTAGGGGAATGCATCTTGTACTCGTTTGCCAATTGCGGGGTTGCCGGAGTGACAGAAACCTAAACCCCCGTTGGTATATCGATGCAGGAGGGATCGCAGGATCTCAGAGTTTAAGGCTGTGGTTAGATTTATTCTTAATTATTTTCTTGTAGTTGCGGATGCTTGCAAGGGGTATAATCACAAGTATGTATTAGTCCTAGGAAGGGCGGTACATTAGCATAGGTTCACCCACACAACACTTATCATAACAATGAAGATTATTTAGCCGTATGTAGCGAAAGCACTAGAATAAAATCCCGTGTGTCCTCGAGAACGCTTGGTCATTATAAGTAAACAAACCGGCTTGTCCTTTGTGCTAAAAAGGATTGGGCCACTCGCTGCAATTGTTACTCTCGCACTTTACTTACTCGTACTTTATTCAACTGTTACATCAAAACCCCCGAATACTTGTCCGTGAGCATTTACGGTGAATCCTTCATCGAAACTGCTTGTCAACACCTTCGCTCCTCGTTGGGTTCGACACTCTTACTTATCGAAGATACTACGATACACCCCCTATACTTGTGGGTCATCAAGACTATTTTCCGGCGCCGTTGTCGGGGAGTGAAGCGCTATTGGTAAGTGGAATTGGTAAGGAAAACCTTTATCGTTTGTGCTGATTTTATTTCACTCGCTCGCTATAAGTCATTATGGACAGATCTTCTCTTCAATTTCTATTTGGGAAATCTACTACTACCGCAACGGTAGTGGATGAGGCGCCAGTGAGGAAGTGATACCATATAAAATACCTATGAAAATTATTGAATGTGTTATGGATAACCGCTATGAAGGGGATGGAACTGTCCACCCTGGAGATCATTTATTGTTCTTGCATGAATTATGCGGTTTATTCAAGTGTGCAGGTATTGCTATGGATGAAGTAAGGAAGAAACTATTCTCTTTATCGCTGTCCGGTAAGCGGCGCATTGGTATAAATTACTTGGATAATGGGGATTCTCTTGAATGGAATGATATTGTGCCCCGGTTTTATTCTAAGTTCTATCCTCCAAGTGAAATTCATAAGGATCGGAATCGCATATATAATTTTTGGCCTCATGATGGAGAGAGTATTGCCCAAGCTTGGGGGAGATTGAAGTCTTTAATGCTCAAATGCCCCATTCATGAGCTTCTGGTAATGTTATTATTGATAATTTCTATGCAAGACTTTCTTTTCAAGACAAGACCTTGCTCGGATACTTCTTGTTCCGGATCATTTACACGCAACAAAGAAGAGTTTAAGAGGGACCTTCTTGATCGGATCCAAGAAAATACCGAAGGTTGGGAGAACGACAAGGATAGAGAATCGGGTATAATTTATGATTATAAATGCATTGAAGCTTTTATGGATACCGATAAATTTCGTAATATGAGTGCTACATATGGTCTTGATTCTCAAGTTGCTCGCAAATCTTTATAAAGCTTTTGCCTCTCATTATGAATTGCCAAAGAAGAATTTTGATAAGTATCATGAACCTTATAAAGATAAAATTGATTCATCTATTAATAAATGCGTTGTAGTTGAAACCGTCGATCATGTTATTCCCGAAGCTTATATTGAAAAAACTCCTTTCCCTGCTAAAATGAAGGAGTACTCGTTATAAATAGTGCGGTTCATAAAAGTGAAAAGAAACCTGTAGAACCCGAAGAACAAATAAAAGTTGAACCTCGCTTGTTGCAATAGTTAAAGATCTTGTGACTCGAAAATGTGGAGGATGGTCATATTATTTTCTGTGAAGATGCTTCTAATATTGTTTCACATCCTAATAAATCCAAACAAGCTAGTGTTCCTATGCTATCTCGTTAGAATTGGTGATCATTGCTATTATGGATTATGTGATATTGGTGCAAGTGTTAGTGCTATTCCTTATGAGCTTTACACGGAGATTATGCACGAAATTGATTCTTGTGAACTTGAAGATATTGATGTGGCTATTCAGCTGGCTAATAGAGAAACTATTTCTCCAATTGGTATTGTTCGAGATGTGGAAGTTTTATGCGGTAAGATTAAATATCCTGCTGACTTTTTGGTACTTGGTTCTGCTGCTAGTGATTATTGTCCTATTATTTTCGGTAGACCTTTTCTAAATACTTGTGGAGCTATTATAGATTGCAAGAAAGAGAAAATTTTGACTAAATTTGCTGGTGAATCTTATGAGTTTAATTTCTCTAAATTTACCAAAACTCCTTATAAAGCTGATTTGCCTAGTGATGATTTTAAAATGGAGCAATGTGCATCTATTGTTCTTGTTCCTAACAATCCTTTGCAGCAACATTTGGAGGATAGCGAGAGTGAAGTTTTTAGGAAAGAAAGAGATGAGCTTGAGGAAATTTTTCTTCGCCAACCTATTCTCAAGCATGATTTACCGGTGGAAGATTTGGGTACAACACCGCCACCAAAGGAAGATCCTGTTTTTGATTTAAAGCCTTTGCTCGATAATCTTAAATATGCTCATATTGATGATAAGAAAATATATCCTGTTATTATTAGTTCTAAGCTTTCAGAGATTGAGGAAGAAAGGTTATTGGAAATATTGAAGAAGCACCGAGGCGCTATTGGCTACACTCTTGATGAGTTGAAGGGGATTTCTCCGTCTATTTGCCAACATGCTATTAATATGGAAGATGATGCAAAGCCTGTTGTTGAACATCAGCGTCGTCTAATTCCGAAGATGAAGGAAGTGGTAAGGAATGAGGTATTAAGACTTCTTGAAGCTGGTATTATATATCCTATTGCTGATAGTAGATGGGTTAGTCCTGTGCATTGCGTTCCCAAGAAAGGAGGAATGATCATTGTGCCTAATGATAATGATGAGCTCATCCCTCAAAGAGTAGTTGTAGGGTATAGAATGTGCATTGATTTTCGAAAAGTTAATAAAGTTACTAAGAAAGATCATTACCCTTTACCATTTATTGATGAAATGCTAGAAAGATTGTCTAAAAATACTCATTTTTGCTTTCTTGATGGTTATTCTGGATTTTCACAAATTGCTGTTAAAACTAAAGATCAAGAGAAAACCACTTTTACTTGTCCCTATGGAACTTATGCTTATAGGCGTATGCCTTTTGGTTTATGTAATGCTCCTGCTACTTTTCAAAGATGCATGTCTGCTATTTTTCATGGTTTTTGTGAGAGTATTGTAGAGGTATTCATGGATGATTTTTCCATCTATGGGAATTCTTTTGATAGTTGCTTGCGAAACCTTGATAAAGTTTTGCAGAGGTGTGAAGAAACTAACCTTGTTCTTAATTGGGAGAAATGCCACTTTATGGTTAATGAAGGAATTGTATTGGGACATAAAATTTCCGAGAGAGGTATAGAAGTTGATAGAGCTAAAGTTGAAGCAATTGAGAAGATGCCCTATCCTAGGGATGTTAAAGGTATTCGTAGTGTTCTTGGTCATGTTGGGTTTTATAGGAGATTTATTAAAGATTTCTCCAAGATTTCAAAGCCTCTTACTAATCTTCTTCAAAAAGATGTACCTTTTGTTTTTGATGATGATTGTAAGGAAGCTTTTGAAACTCTTAAGAAAGCCTTAACAACTGCTCCTATAGTTGAACCTCCTGATTGGAATTTACCATTTGAAATTATGTGTGATGCTAGTGATTTTGCTGTAGGCGCTGTTCTTGGACAGCGAGTAGATAAAAAACTGAATGTTATTCATTATGCTAGTAAAACTCTTGATGCTGCTCAAAGAAATTATGCTACAACTGAAAAAGAATTATTAGTTGTAGTCTTTGCTTGTGATAAATTTAGATCTTATATTGTTGATTCAAAAGTTACTATTCATACTGATCATGCTGCAATTAGATACCTTATGACTAAGAAAGATGCTAAGCCGAGGCTTATTAGATGTGTACTTCTTTTGCAAGAATTTGATTTACATATTGTAGATAGGAAAGGTGCTGATAATCCTATTGCTGATAATTTGTCTAGATTGGAAAATATTGCTTATGATCCTGTTCCCGTTAATGATAGTTTTCCAAATGAACAATTGGCTGTAATAAAGGTGAGCTCGCGAGACAGTCCTTGGTATGCTGATTATGCTAACTTTATTGTTTCCAAGTACTTGCCTCCAACCTTTTCAGCTCAGCAAAGGAGGAAATTCTTTTATGACTTGAGGCATTATTTCTGGGATGACCCACACTTATATAAAGAAGGAGTGGATGGTATTATGCGAAGATGTGTTCCCGAATATGAACAACAAGAGATATTGAGTAAATGTCATGGTAGTACTTATGGAGGACATCACGCCGGAGAAAGAACCGCGCAAAAGGTTCTACAATCAGGTTTTTATTGGCCAACTCTCTTCAAGGATGCGAGAAAGTTTATTTTATCTTGTGATGAATGCCAAAGGGTTGGTAATATCTCCAGACGTAATGAAATGCCTATGAATTATACTCTTGTTATTGAACCATTTGATTGTTGGGGATTTGACTTCATGGGACCTTTTCCCTCTTCGAAGGTAACACTCATATACTTGTTGCTGTTGATTATGTTACTAAATGGGTGGAAGCCATACCTACAAAAAGTGCTCGATGGTGAGACCTCTTTAAGAATGCTTTTAGATATTATTTTTCCTAGATTTGGAGTGCCTAGATATATTATGACCGATGGAGGTTCTCATTTTATTCATGGAGGTTTTAGAAAAACTCTTGCTAGGTATGGTATTAATCATAGAATTGCTTCCGCTTATCATCCTCAAACTAGTGGTCAAGTAGAATTATCAAATAGAGAGATTAAATCTATTTTGGGAAAGACCGTTAATAAAACTAGAAAAAATTGGGCTAGTAAATTGAAGGATGCACTATGGGCTTATAGAACTGCTTATAAAAATCCCATGGGAATGTCACCTTATAAAATGGTTTATGGGAAAGCTTGTCATCTACCTTTAGAACTAGAGCACAAAGCTTATTGGGCAGTTAGAGAATTAAATAAAGATCCTAAACTTGCCGGTGATAAGAGGTTGTTGCAATTAAGTTCTCTAGATGAATGGAGAAGTGAAGCTTATGAAAATGCTAAACTCTTTAAAGAGAAAGTTAAAAAATGGCATGATAAAAGGATTATCAAAAGAGAATTTAATATTGGGGATAAAGTCCTATTGTATCGGTCCCGTCTCAGACTCTTTGCAGGGAAATTACTCTCGAAATGGGAAGGACCATATGTTGTCGAGGAGGTGTATCGTTCAGGAGCAATTAAAATTAGCTCTCTCCAAGGCAATGCTACGCAAGTGGTGAATGGACAAAGACTCAAGCATTATATCTCAGGTGATTCCTATAATGTTGATGTTGATATTATTCAAGTAGAAACACCAGAGGCTTTCATCAAAAGGCAAATTGACAGTCCGCCAGAACCCGACTTTGAATAGGTAACAGTACTGGTAATAAAAAGTACGCAATTTACCTTCCGAACAATATTTTTGCTGTTTTTAGAAAATATGAAAAATTACGAGTTCGAAACGGAGTGGAAAGGACGCACGAGGGGGTGCCACCATAGGGCGGCGCGGCCTGACCTGGGCCCGCGCCGACCTATGGTTTGGCCGCCTCGTCGCCCCTTTCCGACTCTGGTTCGATCTGGTACTTTCCTTATGTCGCGAAATTTTTTGCTATATAATCCCCCGGACCCCTGGAGGTCCATATATCATTTTCTCGACGTGTTTTGTTTCGAGCTGTTTCTGCCAGGATCTGTTTTCGGTCTAGAAGCACCATGGTCTCCAAGAACAAGGGCAAGGAGTTTCCGGATGAAGATGATCGAGATCTTGGGTGGAAAGAGGAAGACAAGGACGTCAAGGAAGAGGATGAAGAAGAGGTGGAGGAAGATTCGCGCGCACACCCGCGTGCTACCATCGCAAGCATCAAGGTGGTGGACAACCCTTTTAGTGCAAACAAGAGCGCAAGAATTCGCACCTGGAGGAGCGGTTCCACGTCATTACCTAGCTCCGAAAACATCTCTATCAGGCATTCACCATCCCTTCCACAATCTAATTTTCAATAATCAAATTGAAGGGACTCCAAAGGCAGCATTGCCTAGCCAGTGGGATATAGATCGTTCTAACACTGCAGGAGGGAAGGAGCCTGAGGCTGAAGAGTGGGGAAATAACTCCAAGAGCTGGGACTCGCCGTTGGACAGACTCCTTAACCGCGTCGAGCACAATTCAGAGATGATTCGCAATCTCATATACAGGATTGACGAGCTTCAGGAGCTTATTGAGAAGCTTGTCAGGAATTCATCACCACCATCGCCAAAGGAGTAATTCATCATCGGTATTGGCATCCCCTTGGTTTGTTCCAAGCTTGGGGAGTGCCGCGGTATCACATTATCACTACCTTTTACTTTTATTGTCAAGTAGTGTCATATCATGAGTAGGGAAGTTATCATATAAGATGGGTTGCAGCTTGGAAGTATCTCTCCTTTAGTTGGTTATCTATGTATCCCTTGGTGTGAGTTATCGTTATGGAATATTAATGAGAAGTCTTATCATTTACATATTGCACATCTTATTTTAGTTTGCAATCTCTATTATATGATTTACCTTGTTGTTAGTATTGGTATCACTTTGGGAGCATTGAATAAATCTATTTGGTTTTGGCAAACTTAGCATTGGTCAATAGCAACAACACTTTGAGGTTTAAATAGAAAAGAGAAATACATGTAGTTGTTTCATTGTCTTTCTTTCTTGTTAGCTCATAGCTTATTATTCTGAAGTCAAGATTGTTTGTGCTTACAAGGAAGATGCATGATTGTTTCTATCACATGTATATTTGTTTGTTTCCCTCGACTCTTATGCTTGCTAATTAACCTTGCTAGCCAAAAACCTGTACTGAGAGGGAATACTTCTCGTGCATCCAAACCTTAACCCAAACCTATGCCATTTGTGTCCACCATACCTACCTACTATATGGTATTTTCTGCCATTCCAAGTAAATACTTCATGTGCTACCTTTAAACAATTCAAAACTTAGTATCTCTTATTTGTGTTAATGTTTTATAGCTCATGAGGAAGTATGTGGTGTTTTATCTTTCAATCTTGTTGGGCAACTTTCACCAATGGACTAGTGGCTTCATCCGCTTATCCAATAATTTTGCAAAAGAGCTGGCAATGGGATTCCCAGTCCCAAATTAATTAAACTAAATAGACACTCCTCCATGGTATGTGATTGATGGACGGCACCCGAAGGATTCGGTTAGCCATGGCTTGTGTAAGCAAAGGTTGGGGGGAGTGTCATCATCATAATAAAGCTAAAATAAAAAGGCACTCCTTCATGGTATGAGATTGTTGGCAGGCACCCGAGGATTCGGTTAGCCATGGTTTGTGAAAGAAAGGTTGGAAGGAGTGCCACACAAAATGAAAATAATATGGGAGCCGCTCTTTGAAGGTTTGTCTGGCAAGGGGGTTAGAGTACCCGCTACCAGTCGTTGACAACAACAAACACCTCTCAAAATGTTACTTTTATTATCTTTATATGATTGCAAAACTGAAAAAGCTCTAGCACATGATTTAATCCCTGCTTCCCTCTGCGAAGGGCCTATCTTTTACTTTATGTTGAGTCAGTAAACCTATTTCCCTCCATCTCAAGCAAGCATTTGAGTAGTTGTGATCAAACCATTATATTGTGATTTGCTTCATCATGTCTTTTATTCTTCCTTGTTTAGTACAAGTTTTATCTGAATGAATATAGCTTTGCAAGTTATCAATGATCATGAAGAGACCATTATGATTGAGTATGCAAGTTGTGCCATATAAACTTTAACATAAGAGCGCTGCTCAATGAGATAAATATAATCTGTTAATTGTTCTCTGACCAAGAACGAAGTTTGCCATCACCAACTATGATTTCTTATGCACCTTTATTTGTGATTACCTTATACTTGTTTCAAGTTGAGTTATATGAGGAAGTTGTTTACTATAATGTCTTGTGTGAATGAATATGATGCTTCTTGTCCGTATTTTATTTATCGACTTTTCACTCCATAAACATGTGGTCCTGTTTACTGAGTTCAGTCTCGCTTGGGGACAAGCGAAGTCTAAGCTTGGGGGAGTTGATACGTCCAATTTGCATCACTATTTTATATCATAATTTGTCGTTATTCATTGATATATTTCATATTGGGACACAATACTTATGTTATTTCATCTATTTTGCATGTTTCATCATTATTGGAGGATCAAGCACCGGAGCCGGGATTCACGGGAAAAAGCACCGTCGAACGCAATATTTCGGAAGATCAACTGTGGAAGGAAATTATACCAAAAATCCTATTTTTCAAGATGACGAAGGAAGCCGGAAGGAGGAGCCGAGGAGGACCCGAGGTGGGCCCACACCCTAGGGCGGCGCGGCCCATGGCCAGCCGCGCCGCCATGTGGTGTGGGGGCCCACAGCCCCTTTCGCCTCCTTTTCTTCGCGAAACCCTTCGTCCCGAAGACCTAAGCCACGAGAGGGTTCCTCACGGAGAGTTACAGCCGCCTCGCGGGGCGGAGAACACCGAGAGAGAAAGAGCTCTCCGGCGGGCGGAGAATCCGCCGGCGAAATTCCCTCCGGGAGGGGGAAATCGACGCCATCGTCACCATCATCGAGCTGGACATCATCTCCATCACCATCATCATCATCTCCACCGTCATCACCGCCGTCTCCTCCGCAGCACCTCGTCACCGCCGTAGCAATTTGGGTTTGATCTTGATTGTTTGATAGGGGAGACTCTCCCGGTATCGATCTCTATTTGTTGTTGATGCTATTGAGTGAAACCATTGAACCAAGTTTATGTTCAGATTGTTATTCATCATCATATCACCTCTGATCATGTTCCATATGATGTCTCGTGAGTAGTTCGTTTAGTTCTTGAGGACATGGGTGAAGTCTAAATGTTAGTAGTGAACTATGGTTGAGTAATATTCAATGGTATGATATTTAAGTTGTGGTGTTATTCTTCTAGTGGTGTCATGTGAACGTCGACTACATGACACTTCACCATTTATGGGCCTAGGGGAATGCATCTTGTACTCGTTTGCCAATTGCGGGGTTGCCGGAGTGATAGAAACCTAAACCCCGTTGGTATATCGATGCAGGAGGGATCGCGAGGATCTCGAGTTTAAGGCTGTGGTTAGATTTATTCTTAATTACTTTCTTGTAGTTGCGGATGCTTGCAAGGGGTATAATCACAAGTATGTATTAGTCCTAGGAAGGGCGGTACATTAGCATAGGTTCACCCACACAACACTTATCATAACAATGAAGATTATTTAGCCGTATGTAGCGAAAGCACTAGACTAAAATCCCGTGTGTCCTCGAGAACGCTTGGTCATTATAAGTAAACAAACCGGCTTGTCCTTTGTGCTAAAAAGGATTGGGCCACTCGCTGCAATTGTTACTCTCGCACTTTACTTACTCGTACTTTATTCAACTGTTACATCAAAACCCCCTGAATACTTGTCTGTGAGCATTTACAGTGAATCCTTCATCGAAACTGCTTGTCAACATCTTCTGCTCCTCGTTGGGTTCGACACTCTTACTTATCGAAGATACTACGATACACCCCCTATACTTGTGGGTCATCAGGAAGCAAAAGCTCCAAAGGTGTGGCGCATGTGCATCGACTACACCAACTTGAACAAAGCTTGCCCGAAAGACCCTTTCCCTTTACCTAGGATCGATCAAGTGATTGATTCCACTGCAGGATGTGAGCTGTTGTCTTTTTTGGATGCTTATTCCGGTTTCCACCAAATCCCCTTGAAAAAGGAAGATCAAATAAAAACTGCGTTCATTACCCCGCACGGGGCTTATTGCTATGTCACTATGCCTTTTGGTTTGCGCAACGTTGGTGCAACGTACCAGCGCTGTATGCAAAAATGCTTGTTTGACCAAATCGGAAAAAACATGCAAGTCTATGTGGACGATGTCGTGGTAAAAACCAAAGTGAAAGAAACCTTAATCGATGACCTCCGGCAAACGTTTGATAACTTGAGAAGATTCCGGATGAAGCTCAATCCGGCAAAATGTACCTTCGGTGTCCCTGCCGGCAATTTGCTTGGCTTTCTCATATCAAGCCGGGGCATTGAGGTAAATCTGGTAAAAATCCGGGCAATTGAAAGAATGACTATACCGCGTGATCTCAAGGACGTGCAAAAGTTCACCGGTAGCTTGGCATCGCTAAGCCGGTTCATAAGCAGGTTGGGAGAAAAAGCTCTGCCACTCTATGCTCTCATGAAAAAATCTGACACGTTCGTCTGGACCCCTCAGGCAGACGTGGCGTTTAAAGAGCTAAAAACGATGTTGGCTACAGCGCCTATACTGGCTTCACCTCTAGAAAGGGAGCCTATGCTATTATACATAGCAGCAACAAACCGGGTTGTGAGCGTAGTAGTTGTAGTTGAAAGAAAAGAGGAAGGAAAAACCGTCCAGAGGCCGGTATACTACCTGAGCGAGGTACTCTCCCTCTCAAAATAGAACTACCCTCATTTCCAAAAGATGACTTATGGCGTGTACATGGCCGCCACCAAGCTCAGACTACTTTGAAGAGCACCCCATGAAAGTGGTGAGTGAAGCACCCATTTCCGATATCATGTGTAACAAGGATGCTAGCGGAAGGATTGCAAAATGGGCAATCCAGATATCACCATATGTACCGATGCACGAAAGGAGAGATGCCATAAAATCACAGGCTTTGGCTGATTTCTTGGTGGATTGGGCGGAAATGCAATACAAGCCGCCGGATCAAAAGATAGAATACTGGAAAATGCACTTTGATGGATCCAAACTCAAAGAGGGTCTAGGTGCTGGTGTGGTGCTTACCTCGCCAAAGGGAGATCATCTCCGGTATGTTCTGCAAGTGCATTTCAGGGCATCAAACAATGTCGCTGAATATGAGGCCTTGATCCATGGGTTAAAGGTCGCAAAAGAAATCGGTGCACAACGGATCATTTGCTATGGAGATTCAGATCTGGTGGTGCAACAGTGTTCCGGAGATTGGGACGCAGAGGATGCTAACATGGCTTTGTACCGGTTTCACGTGCAAAAGATTGCCGGCTTCTGTGAGGGCTGTGAGTTTCATCATGTGCCACGGGCAGAAAATGAAGCCGCGGATGCTTTGTCCAAGCTGGGCTCATCTAGGCAGGAAATTCCTCCCGGAATAGCCTTGGCACACTTAAGAGAACCATCGATCAAACCAAGCCCGGAGTCGGAATCAATTTTCGTACCGGAATCACATGTGGTACCTATGGATATCGATGAAGGGAACCCGGGGACTGCACCGGTAAACTCGGGGACTGCGCCGACAAGCTCGGGGACTGCTGCAGCCATACCGGAAGAAACAATGCTGGTGGATAGCATGGAGATAGACGCACCGGTGTTTCTGGTTCGAGAGACACCGTCGTGGGTTAAACCTATTAAGGAATTCCTGATCAACGGCACCCTGCCGGATGACGAAAATGAATCAAGAAGGATCCAAAGAAGGTCCAAAGCATACACATTCATCAATGGCGAGGTGTACAAGAGAAGCGTTACCGGTGCCCTTCAAAGATGTGTGGAGCCGGAAGAAGGAAAAGAAATGCTTGAGGAAATTCACCAAGGAGAATGTGGGCACCACGCTTCATCAAGGGCGCTGGTAGCAAAAGTATTCCGGCACGGGTTCTACTGGCCCACTGCTTTGGAAAACGCTGAGGATTTGGTAAGAAAATGCAATGGGTGCCAGAGGTACGGCAAGCAAAATCATACCCCAGCGTCCGGTTTAAAGACAATACCGCTAACATGGCCATTTGCTGTCTGGTGCCTTGATATGGTTGGCCCATTCAAAACTGCAAGGAGCAGCATGACTCACATCTTAGTTATGGTGGATAAATTCACCAAGTGGCTAGAAGTGAAACCTATCGCAAAGTGTGATGGGCACACAGCGGTGAAGTTCTTAAAAGATGTCATTTTGCGGTATGGATACCCGCATAGCATTATCACTGACAATGGAACCAACTTTGCTCTAGGTGAGTTCAAAAGATTTTGCGAGGATAACAACATCCGGTTGGATTTGTGCTCGGTGGCACACCCGCAAGGTAATGGCCAAGTGGAAAGAATGAATGCTTTGGTACTTTCCGGTATCAAACCAAGGCTCATCGAAGCGGTAGAAAAGTCACCAGGGTGTTGGCTTGATGAGCTACCATCAGTGTTGTGGAGCATAAGAACGACTCCAAACCGGTCAACCGGATATACTCCATTTTTCATGGTATATGGAGCAGAAGCGGTCATACCAACCGACATCATCCATGACTCACCAAGGGTACAGCTCTATACTGAGCAAGAGGTCAAAGAGGCCAGAGAAAATGATGTCGACTTGCTAGAAGAAGCAAGACAGTTGGCATTGCAAGAACAACCATTTACCAGCAAAACCTCAGACGCTATCATAGCCGGAAGGTTAACCCGAGAGTATTCCGGGAAGGAGATCTGGTGCTACGCCTAGTGCAGCGCACTGAAGGCCGGCATAAGCTTTCACCACCATGGGAAGGTCCCTTCATTGTGAGCAAAGCTCTTCACAATGATGCCTATTACTTGATCGATGCACAGGAGTGGAAAAAAGGAAAGGCGGACAGGTCCGGAGAGGAGAGCAAGCGTCCATGGAACGTAGCTCTGTTGCGTCCTTTCTACTCTTGAAGTTGTGGAGTAAGAAGTTCCTTTTTGTACCTTATATGCTATGAATAAAAAGATGTCGGAACCTCGAATGAATCTCGGGGACTACCCCAACTTAAGTTGCGTGCAACATGTTTATTTTTTCAGTTCACCGGTTGCTTAGTGAACATTTTTTCTTTCCGGTTTAGTAGCGTGCTAAACCTACCGGAGTCTTCGACTCTGCTGCTGTCCGCAAACCGGCTTCATGGCAAGCAAGATAAACCGGTAGCAACTAAGCACGCGAACTGCGAAAAGAGAGAGTGGGAACAAGCAATCCGGAAAAGCTTAACTAACCCCGGTTAAACCGGTTTTTTGCAAAAATTTCGAAGTTATTTCTAAGTTCAAAAAAAATGCGTGTTTGGTAAAAGAACCTTGTGCTCATACGCCAAAAGAACGCCCAGAGAAGGCAAGCAGAGCCAAGGCAAAAGAACCAAGTGTGCATCGAATTGAATGCGGAAACAATTTTGAAATCTTTGCAGTGCAAGATAAAAGCAAAACGATAAGCAAATATGCTAAGGCAAACATAAGATAATTAACTACCGGTATAACATACCGGCATAAGCTGTCGTGCCACAACCAAAAGGAAACTTAAAGTTTTACATCATAAACCCCGGCATACCGGGGTAGAATTTAACGGGCATTGTTTTGAGTCGAACAGGACAAACGAACATATCACAGGCAAACACTTAACAGAAGATAATCAGGCAGCAGGGGCTTCCGGAGGAGCATCACCAGCATCAGGACCGTCCAGAGCCTCCTCATCAGCTTCATCCTCCTCCTCGTCGAGATAGTCCTTGACGTCAGGAGGGGGAGGGATGAAGGTGCGCACGTCGGCGTACTCCGCGATGTGCTACGCACGATCCTGCCGCTTAGCGGTGAGGACCGGGTCCAGATCGGTTTCGGCACCTTCGCGCACTCCGGTGAGGGCGTCCAGGTTAAGCTCCGGATACCAAGAGCAGGCTTCGCGGAGCGCACAGTCTGCCCCAGCGCGGGCGGAGGAGCACTGCCATTCCCGGATCCTCCTGCCGGCACCCTTGAGGCGGTCGCTGATCAGTGAGAAGGTGTCTGGCACCACTTCCCCAGGCCAGAGAGTCCTGAAGAGCTGGGTAGCTACATCAGGGATATCGGAAAGATTCTGATCGATGGCACGCATATGGGAGACCCGCGCGTTCAGCGCAACCAGATGGTCGTAGGGGTCCCATGGCGCACCAAGGTTCTCATAGGCCTGGGCGACACGGCGCTCTTCCACCCTCTTCATGGCGAAAGCCTGGGAATCCGGGAAGAGACCTACCCAAAGAAAGAAAAAGGCTAAGAAAATGCAACCGGAAGAAAAAAGCTTATAAGCAGAAATCGGAAAAGGGAAAAGGAAGAAACTTACGGAAGGCATGTGCATCAGTTTGGACGACCAGCCGATCATACTCCTTCTGCTCCGCCTCAAGCCGTGCGGCCTTCTCCTCGGCAGCTTTCCGCGCCTTGGCAAGCTCCTCCAGCTCAGCCTGCAACACCGCATTGGAGTTGCCGGCATCCTCCAGCGCTTCATGCAGCTTAGTCGCCGCATCGGCTTCAGCAGCCTTCAGCGCCTTGGCATGGTCAAGGCCAAGCTGGATGAGCTGACCCTTGAGCTCCTGGTAGCTGTTCTTCTGGGCGCTCAGCTCCTCCTGGTGCTACCGGATGAGCTGGTCCTTCTCCTCTGGAACCCGAAAAAGAGGATGTTAACAAAGTTATACTATTAAGGTGAAGAAGGAGCAAGCCAACCGGAAAACAGGAAGTCATACGTTGGGCGGTGGCGAGCTGCTCCTTGAGGGCTTCGATAGAAGCTTCCGGGATGACTGTTAAACAAAAATCATAAGCGTTAAGTGAAAGAAAGATTTCCGGTAAAAAGATGCCGGTGGTACAAAAACTTACCTTGGCACTTATCATGTGCCTCAGCAAGATCCCGGTGCTCCCATAGAAGCTCCTCAAAGAGGACCTTCCGAGCGTCAGCCGTGAGCTGTTCAAGAAAAAGAGATCAGGTAAAGTTTCACGCACTGGCAATGCTAGTTTCGCGCGTTTCTAGCTAAGTTTTGCGCTAAGAACAAAGTTCTTAACCCGAAACTCGGGGACTGGCAATACCGGTTTCGCGTGTTTTTAAGTTAAGTTTCGTGCTAAGAGCTACGCTCTCAACACAAAACTCGGGGACTGGCAATGCCGGTTTCGCGCGTTTTTAAGTTAAGTTTCGTGCTAAGAGCTAGGCTCTCAACACAAAACTCGGGGACTGGGAATGCTAGTTTCGCGCGTTTCTAGCTAAGTTTTGCGCTAAGAACAAAGTTCTTAACCCGAAACTCGGGGACTGGCAATGCCGGTTTCGCGCATTTTTAAGTTAAGTTTCGTGCTAAGAGCTACGCTCTCAACACAAAACTCGGGGACTGGGAAGATAGACAAGATTCAATAGAAAAAAGAGAAACCGGCATGAAATTAAAGAAGAAATAGAAAAAAATCCGGAAGCAAGGAAAACCGGTAAAAGTTGAAAAGAGTTGCTGGAAACGTACCATCAAGTTGTTCGTGGCGTCGTACCACGCTCTATCCAGCTCCTTTACGGCCCGCCGAAGCCGCATGAAATGCTCCTCGGAGGACCGGTCCCCAACAGGATCTGGCGTCGGCAGCCTGTCCTTGCCCATATCGCGGGTCGCCGGGGTCATGTCCGCGGCGTTCCACTTTTGGGCGTAGGGAAGCAGATGCCCCAGCTCCCGCCCCCCGCGCTGGAACTCGGTGATCCGGCCCAGCAGGCCGGTGGCCTTTTCGCTGGCAGCGCTGGCGGCGCGGGAGACGTGCAGCACCAAGGGCTGCTGACCGCCAGAGGGGGCGCTGGAGGCCGTCACCTTCCCCTTGATGAGCTTGGAGGCCTTGGGTGGCGGCGGAGTTGGAGTAGCACCGGCGGGCTCGGTGCGAGGAGCATCCGGCGGTGGAGTTGGAGTGGTTCTGGGAGAAGGGGGAGCGCTAGGCGCGTCACCCAGCTTGGAGCTTTCCGGCACGGAGGTTTCCGGCACGGAAGCGGTCTTCTTCTTCTTTTTCTTTTCAAGGACGGGAGGAACCAGAGGTTCCGCCCGCCCGACAGCTTCTTCCTCGGCGCCGATGTTGCTGGCGCCGGTATCTTGGTTTTCTGGAGGGGAGACAAAGTCCTCCTCCGTGCGGTGTTCTGGCGGTGTAGGGGCCGCACGCCCCGAACTTGTAGTGTCCCCCCAGAGGGGAGGCAGAGATGTTGCCGGCACCAGAGGGTGCCGGGCTTGAGTGAGGAGGAGGGGTTGAGGTCCTCGCGGAACCCTCAGAGCCCGCAGGCCTTGGGCCAAGCTTGAGCGCAGGGCTGAGAAAAAGAAAAAGAGACAGTTGGGAAAAAGAAACCGGAAAAAGAACTTGGTAAAGAGAAACAAGCAAGAAAACGAGAAGCTTACCCAGAGGCGGTCGGCATCTGCTTGCGCTTGTAGCGCCGCATGCCCACTTCCTTCTCCCCCAAAGGCTCCGTTCGGAAGCGCTTCGGGGGAGGGGCCTGGCTGGAACCGGCATCGGAGGCCGGAACCTTGTTCTTTTGGCCCTGGGCCATCAGCTTCTCCACGAATTCAGAGCCGGCCTCGGCTCGTAGGGGAGGCGCGTGCTCGTGGATCTGCAGGTTCGCGACAGTTAAGAGAACATCAACAAAGAAGCAATAGCAAAAAAGTATGAGAATTTTAAAATAAATCTACCTCGAGCAAGGTCAGGTCGTCCGAAGAACCGGTTGGTTCCGGCACGGACCTGCCGAGGCGCGAAGCTTCGGTCTTGCCCATCTTCAGATCCTGCCAACGGATGTAAGGATCCGGGTCGACAGAATCAAGCGCACGCTTCACGCAAGGGCCTCATCGCTCTGTGTGAATGGTTGGGAAGCGATCCTTGGCCTGGAACAAGAAAAAAGAAGGTTAATAACAGCAAAAAGTTACCGGTAAGCCGACCCGAGTGGCGTAATCTCTTACTTCTTGGGTCGGAGGGTTAGTAGTGCTGAGAGGAAGGAGGCCCCATTCCCAGTCAACCGGCATGGCAGTCTGGCAGATCTGCCTAGCCTTGCGGACGACGTCCTTCTTGGAGAGGGGGAGGCCGGTGATTTTGGTAGGATCACCGGGACCATACATCTCGCTCATCCTATGCTGCCGGCGCTTGAGAGGAAGCACCCGGCGCGAGATGAACGTGCGAATAATATCATCGGAGCAAATGTTGGTCTCCTTCATCAAGTTCGCCATGAAGCGTACCGCCCGGTTGGTTTCGATATGATCCGTCTTCGGGTTGTAGCTCCAGTTGGCTCTGCTGGGCGGCGCCGGATTAAAAGGCGGCAGATCGATGAGGTTCGCGGGGCCGTTGTTCTTCACGTAGAAGAATGTTCCTTGCCATAAGCGGCAGGACTCGAGGCCGGAGAATTTGAAGAAAGGGCTCCCTTGGCGGGAGCCGATGATGCAAGACCCGCACTGCACGGGGGGTTTGGGCTTAGGAATTTCCTTGCCCTGAACGAAATTGATCCGTAGAGCAAAGAAGCGGGCAAACGTCTCACGAGTGGGACGAATGCCAATGTAAGCCTCCATGAAGGTGGCAAAGCAGGAAAGATAAAAAATGGCGTTGCCAGGGAGGTGATGAGGTTGAAGTTCATAGAAATCTAAGAACTTTCGGAAAAATTCGGAGACAGGAAGGCCGAAGCCGCGCTCAAAGTGAGCAAGGAAAACAACACGTTCACCGGGCTGAAGCACCGGTTCAATCTCGTCGCCAGGAAGCCGGCAGGTTACCCCTTCCGGAATCCTTCGCGACCGGTAAAGCCAGTCGATCTCGTATTCAGTGACGTTGGAGCCCATCCAGGCTCCACGAGTGACAGCGGAAGGATTTACACCGGAATCTTGGCTAGAGCTACCGGATTCTTGGTGGCTACCGGAATCGGTATCCATCGGAACGGAATCGGCGGATCTATTGGAAGATTGGCTACGCCGGCTACCAGAAGAGGAAGCAGAGGAGGAGGCAGAGGAAGATTCCTCGCTAGACATCGGTTTAGAAGCAGAAAAACAGAAATCCCACAATTTGCCCCCGCGCGAAGATCTACGAGTAAGAGGAAAATCAAAAGGGAAATAAAAACACTATCGACCCAAGATCTAGAAAACGAACAAAGGGGAAGCAAACAGGGATTGGACCTAACCTGAGGCGGCGCAGTCGTTGCGGAAGAAGTTCGCCGGCGAAGCAGTGGGCCTGCGGTCGCCGAGGAATTCCGTCGACGGCGGAGCGGAGAAGGGCGCAAGGAAGCTTGAATGCAGCAGTCGCAACGGGAGCACTGCGACGAATCTCTGCACGGTGAGGTCCGGCGGAGAAGTGGCACGAGTTCGCCGGGCGGCAGAGCTCGAGCGAACAGCGGCGGACGGAGAACGGCGGAGGCGCAGAGAGCAAGAGGCACTGTGCGTGAAGAGTGGGGAATGCGAGAAGAGGAAGAAGAGGCGATGGTTCTACCTTATAAAGGAAGGGAGAAGGTGGGCCAAAAACCGCCGGGCCGCGGCGGTTCGCACCGCGGGCCGCGACGGTTCGCCCCACGGGCCGCCACGTGGCGCGGTGGTACACGTAAAGAAATAAAAAGACACATGGAGGCGCACACAGATCCGTAGTGGCGACTGGGATCCGCTGTGGGGCATTTAATACACGCGCGGGAGTCGAAGCGAAGTGACCCCTGACACTGGCGCAACAGTTAACAGTGCGCATGTCACTGACAGGCGCGGGGCCCGAGAAATTCTCGACTTCGCCGAGGAAAGAGTAAATGCTAAAGATACCGGACAAAAAGATGCCGGAGGATACCTTGCAAAGAGAGAAAAAATAAGTCCGGGCAAAGATGCCGGATCCAAGCCAAGCGCCGGAGAGATTAAACCGGTATCCTAAAAACATGAGAACCTGGCATGGTCTGTAGGATAGAATCCGTCAGACTATACCAGCTTCGGGGACTAATGTTGGGGGGATGACCCCCGGTATGCCAAAGGCATGCCAAACCGGATGGTTTGAGCCATCAAGATACCGGTTTAATATTCTTACCGGAGCACGAAGATAAGAGTTTGGCTAAGTAAAGCTAAGCCGGTATCCCCCAGAGGGGTATACCGGAACCGGATAAAGAAGATACCGGGCTACCGGAAGGAAGGGCATGTCGGCAGGACTGGTCAAAGATTCTCTTCAGAGCAAGAAGACAAGGATGAGCAAAGCAAAGTAACTTTAATTGGAGCCCTGGCGCCAAAGTAAGGGGTGACGCTGAAAGAAGCAGGAGGACGTCAGCGTCCTGATTAAAGAAGACCCCGGCGTCATCCATGATTAAAGTAGCTTTGTAAAGTAGTTTGTCCAGTCAAAGATGCCATTAGGGTTTCTTGCTCTGTAAGCCACCCTCTCCCCTATATAAGGAGAGGGGGCATAGCCTCTTGCGGGCAGGTTACGTTGTGAGAGATTAGACGAGGAACCTTGTATCCAAGAACCTGTAACCATGTTAAGATCAATGAAGCTAGCGATCTAGAGCAGAGTTCTTCCTCTTGTCTCTCTTCTTGCATACCGGCCTTTGGTTGTGTTCTTGAGGAAAGCATCCGGAAGTTCATCCCATCTAGTCGCAAACCCTCCCCCGAATCCTCTAGCGCCCATTCGGCCCCAACTTAAGCCATCCCATGGCATCTGCTCGTTCGCCACGACGACAACTCTTCTTTCCATGGTGATTTCTTCCGGACTTCTCTAGAACCTTCTAGAACCTGCCATAAATGCACCGGATCATTTCCAAACTTGGAATATGACTTCCTATATATGAATCTTATTCTCCGGACCATTCCGGAACTCCTCGTGATGTCCGGGATCTCATCCAGGACTCCGAACAAATATTCGAACTCCATTCCATATTCAAGTTCTACCATTTCAACATCAAACCTTAAGTGTGTCACCCTACGGTTCACGAACTATGCGGACATGGTTGAGTACTCACTCCGACCAATAACCAATAGCAGGATCCGGGAGATCCATAATGGCTCCCACATATTCAACGATGACTTCAGTGATCGAATGAACCATTCACATACGATACCAATTCTCTTTGTCACGCGATATTTTACTTGTCCGAGGTTTGATCATCGGTATCACTCTATACCTTGTTCAACCTCGTCTCATGACAAGTACTCTTTACTCGTACCGTGGCATGTGGTCTCTTATGAACTTATTCATATGCTTGCAAGACATTAGACGACATTCCACCGAGAGGGCCCAGAGTATATCTATCCGTCATCGGGATGGACAAATCCCACTGTTGATCCATATGCTTCAACTCATACTTTCCGGATACTTAATCCCACCTTTATAACCACCCATTTACGCAGTGGCGTTTGGTGTAATCAAAGTACCTTTCCGGCATAAGTGATTTACATGATCTCATGGTCATAAGGACTAGGTAACTATGTATCGAAAGCTTATAGCAAATAACTTAATGACGTGATCTTATGCTACGCTTAATTGGGTGTGTCCATTACATCATTCATACAATGACATAACCTTGTTATTAATAACATCCAATGTTCATGATTATGAAACTAATCATCCATTAATCAACAAGCTAGTTAAGAGGCATACTAGGGACTCTTTGTTGTCTACATATCACACATGTACTAATGTTTCGGTTAATACAATTATAGCATGATATATAAACATTTATCATAAACATAAAGATATAAATAATAACCACTTTATTATTGCCTCTAGGGCATATCTCCTTCAGAAAATTGCTCTCTCATAACAAGATTCAGTAAAGCAGGTTTAATTTCAAAAAATTCTGCTGTAGTGGCAGGTGGAGCAATAGGTGTGCATAGGAAATCATTATTATTTGTGCTAGTGAAGTCACACAACTTAGTATTTTCAGGAGTACCCATTTTAGCAGTAGTAAATAAAGCAAACTAGATAAAATAAATGCAAGTAACTAATTTTTTTTGTGTTTTTAATATGGAGAACGCAAACAAGATAGTAAATAAAGTAAAACAAGTAACTAATTTTTTTGTATTTTTGATGTAAAGCAAACAAAGCAGTAAATAAAAATAAAGTAAAGCAAGACAAAAACAAAGTAAAGAGATTGGAAGTGGAAGACTCCCCTTGCAGCGTGTCTTGATCTCTCCGGCAACGGCGCCAGAAATTTAGCTTGATACGCATACAACACGCGTCCGTTGGGAACCCCAAGTGGAAGGTGTGATGCGTACAACAGTAAGTTTCCCTCAGTAAGAAACCAAGGTTTATCGAACCAGTAGGAGCCAAGAAGCACGTTGAAGGTTGATGGTGGCGGAGTGTAGTGCGGCGCAACACCAGGGATTCCGGCGCCAACGTGGAACCTGCACAACACAATCAAAGTACTTTGCCCCAACGTAACAGTGATGTTGTCAATCTCACCGGCTTACTGTAACAAAGGATTAGATGTATAGTGTGGATGATGATGTTTGCAAAGAACAGTAAAAACAAGTATTGCAGTAGATTGTATTCGATGTAAAGAATGGATCGGGGTCCACAGTTCACTAGTGGTGTCTCTCCAATAAGAAATAGCATGTTGGGTGAACAAATTACAGTTGGGAAATTGACAAATAAAGAGGGCATAACAATGCACATACATATCATGATGAGTAGTGTGAAATTCAATTGGGCATTACGACAAAGTACATAGACCGCTATCCAAGCATGCATCTATGCCTAAAAAGTCCACCTTCGGGTTAGCATCCGCACCCCTTCCAGTATTAAGTTGCAAACAACAGACAATTGCATTAAGTATGGTTCGTAATGTAATCAACAAAAATATCCTTAGACAAAGCATTGATGTTTTATCTCTAGTGGCAACAAGACATCCACAACCTTAGGGGTTTCTGTCACTCCCCCCGATTTAATGGAGGCATGAATCCACTATCGAGCATAAATACTCCCTCTTGGAGTTACAAGTATCAACTTGGCCAGAGCCTCTACTAGCAACGGAGAGCATGCAACATCATAAACAACACATAGATGATAGATTGATAATCAACATAACATAGTATTCCATATTCATCGGATCCCAACAAACGCAACATGTAGCATTACAAATAGATGATCTTGATCATGTTAGGCAGCTCACAAGATCTAACAATGATAGCACAATGAGGAGAAGACAACCATCTAGCTACTGCTATGGACCCATAGTCCAGGGGTGAACTACTCACACATCACTCCGGAGGCGATCATGGCGATGAAGAGTCCTCCGGGAGATGATTCCCCTCTCCGGGAGGGTGCCGGAGGCGATCTCCTGAATCCCCCGAGATGGGATTGGCGGCGGCGGCGTCTCTGGAAGGTTTTCCGTATCGTGGCTCTCGGTACTGGGGTATTCTCGATGAAGGCTTTAAGTAGGCGGAAGGGCAGAGTCAGGGGGCTGACGTGGGCCCCACACGCTAGGGCGGCGCGGGCCCTAGCCCGGCCGCGCGGCCCTAGTGTGGCGGCGCCTCGTCGCCCAACTTCGTATCCCCCTCGGTCTTCCGGAAGCTTCGTGGAAAAATAAGACCCCGGGCGTTGATTTCGTCCAATTCCGAGAATATTTCCTTTGTAGGATTTCTGAAACCAAAAACAGCAGAAAACAGCAACTGCCTCTTCGGCATCTCGTCAATAGGTTAGTGCCGGAAAATGCATAAATATGTCATAAAGTATGTATAAAACATGTGAGTATCATCAATAAAGTAGCATGGAACATAAGAAATTATAGATACGTTTGAGACGTATCAGATGGTATGATGAGTACAGCAGCGAGTTTTCCCTTAGTAAGAAACCAAGGTTATCGAACCAGTAGGAGATGAAGATCACGTGAAGGTTGTTGGTGAAGGAGTGTAGTGCGGCGCAACACCAGGGATTCCGGTGCCAACGTGGAACCTGCACAACACGATCAAACTACTTTGCCCCAACTTAACAGTGAGGTTGTCAATCTCACCGGCTTGCTGAAAACAAAGGATTAAACGTATGGTGTGGAAAATGATGTTTGCTTGCAGAAAACAAAAGAGAACAATGATTGCAGTAGATTGTATTTCAAATGTAAAATAATGGACCGGGGTCCACAGTTCACTAGTGGTGTCTCTTCAATAAGATAAATAACATGTTGGGTAAACAAATTACAGTTGGGCAATTGACAAATAGAGAGGGCATAACAATGCACTTACATATCATGATAACTACTATGTGATTTACTTAGGGCATTACGAAAAAGAACATAGACCTCCATCCAGCATGCATCTATGCCTAAAAAGTCCACCTTCGGGTTAGCATCCGCACCCCTTCCAGTATTAAGTTGCAAACAACAGACAATTGCATTAAGTATGGTTCGTAATGTAATCAACAAAAATATCCTTAGACAAAGCATTGATGTTTTATCTCTAGTGGCAACAGCACATCCACAACCTTAGGGGTTTCTGTCACTCCCCCCGATTTAATGGAGGCATGAATCCACTATCGAGCATAAATACTCCCTCTTGGAGTTACAAGTATCAACTTGGCCAGAGCCTCTACTAGCAACGGAGAGCATGCAACATCATAAACAACACATAGATGATAGATTGATAATCAACATAACATAGTATTCCATATTCATCGGATCCCAACAAACGCAACATGTAGCATTACAAATAGATGATCTTGATCATGTTAGGCAGCTCACAAGATCTAACAATGATAGCACAATGAGGAGAAGACAACCATCTAGCTACCGCTATGGACCCATAGTCCAGGGGTGAACTACTCACACATCACTCCGGAGGCGATCATGGCGATGAAGAGTCCTCCGGGAGATGATTCCCCTCTCCGGGAGGGTGCCGGAGGCGATCTCCTGAATCCCCCGAGATGGGATTGGCGGCGGCGGCGTCTCTGGAAGGTTTTCCGTATCGTGGCTCTCGGTACTGGGGTATTCTCGATGAAGGCTTTAAGTAGGCGGAAGGGCAGAGTCAGGGGGCTGACGTGGGCCCCACACGCTAGGGCGGCGCGGGCCCTAGCCTGGCCGCGCGGCCCTAGTGTGGCGGCGCCTCGTCGCCCAACTTCGTATCCCCCTCGGTCTTCTGGAAGCTTCGTGGAAAAATAAGACCCTGGGCGTTGATTTCGTCCAATTCCGAGAATATTTCCTTTGTAGGATTTCTGAAACCAAAAACAGCAGAAAACAGCAACTGCCTCTTCGGCATCTCGTCAATAGGTTAGTGCCGGAAAATGCATAAATATGTCATAAAGTATGTATAAAACATGTGAGTATCATCAATAAAGTAGCATGGAACATAAGAAATTATAGATACGTTTGAGACGTATCAGATGGTATGATGAGTACAGCAGCGAGTTTTCCCTTAGTAAGAAACCAAGGTTATCGAACCAGTAGGAGATGAAGATCACGTGAAGGTTGTTGGTGAAGGAGTGTAGTGCGGCGCAACACCAGGGATTCCGGTGCCAACGTGGAACCTGCACAACACGATCAAACTACTTTGCCCCAACTTAACAGTGAGGTTGTCAATCTCACCGGCTTGCTGAAAACAAAGGATTAAACGTATGGTGTGGAAAATGATGTTTGCTTGTAGAAAACAAAAGAGAACAATGATTGCAGTAGATTGTATTTCAAATGTAAAATAATGGACCGGGGTCCACAGTTCACTAGTGGTGTCTCTTCAATAAGATAAATAACATGTTGGGTAAACAAATTACAGTTGGGCAATTGACAAATAGAGAGGGCATAACAATGCACTTACATATCATGATAACTACTATGTGATTTACTTAGGGCATTACGAAAAAGAACATAGACCTCCATCCAGCATGCATCTATGCCTAAAAAGTCCACCTTCGGGTAAGCATCCGCACCCCTTTCAATATTAAGTTGCAAGCAACAGACAATTGCATTAATTACTGTGCGTAATGTAAACAATACAAATATCCTTAGACAAAGCATTGATGTTTTATCCCTAGTGGCAACAACACATCCACAACCTTAGGGGTTGCTGTCACTCCCCCAGATTCAGTGGAGACATGAACCCACTATCTAGCATAAATACTCCTTCTTGGAGTCAAGAGTATCAACTTGGCCAGAGCCTCTACAAGCAACGGAGAGCATGCAAGATCATAAACAACACATATATGATAGATCTATAATCAACTTGACATAGTATTCCATATTCATCGGATCCCAACAAACACAACATGTAGCATTACAAATAGATGATCTTGATCATGATAGGCAGCTCACAAGATCTAAACATGATGGCACAATAGGAGAAGACAACCATCTAGCTATCGCTATGGACCCGTAGTCCAAGGATGAACTACTCACACATCAGTCCGGAGGCGGGCATGGTGATGTAGATCCCTCCGGTGATGATTCCCCTCTCCGGCAGGGTGCCGGAGGAGATCTTCTGAACCCCCCGAGTTAGGGTTGACGGCGGCGGCGTCTCTGGAACTGTTCTGGTATTTTGGCTCTCGGTACTAGGGTTTTTGTGGACGAAGGAATAAATAGGCGAAGGGGCAGCGTCGGGGGAGCCATGGGGCTCCCTCCCCACGTCTCGGCGCGGCTGTGGGCCTCCCGTGCCGCCATATGGGGAGGGCCCCCTGCTGGCCTTCCTCAACTCTTATTCGGTCTTCTGGAACACTCCGTGGAAAATAGGGCCGTGGGCTTTTGTTTCGTCCAATTCCCAGAATATTTGTAAAACAACTTTTCTGAAATCAAAAACAGCAGAAAACAGGAACAAGCACTGTGGCATCTTGTTAATAGGTTAGTCCCAGAAAATGCATAAAAACATTATAAAGTGTGAATAAAACATGTAAGTATTGTCATAAAACTAGCATGGAACATAAGAAATTATAGATACGTTGGAGACGTATCAAGCATCCCCAAGCTTAGTTCCTACTCGCCCTCGAGTAGGTAAACGATAAAAAGAATAATTTCTGAAGTGACATGCTACCAACATAATCTTGATCAATACTATTGTAAATCATATGAGATGAATGAATTGACTCAAAGCAATGGTCTATAGTTGCTAACAAAAAGATAATGACTAAACAACTGAATCATATAGCAAAAACTTTTCATGAATAGTACTTTCAAGACAAGCATCAAAAAGTCTTGCATAAGAGTTAAATCATAAAGCAATAGATTCTTAATACAAGGTTTTGAAGCAACACAAAGGAAAATTTAAGTTTCAGCAATTGCTTTCAACTTTCAACATGCATATCTCATGGATAATTGTCAACACAAAGTAATATAATAAGTGCAATAAGCAAGCATGTAAGAATCAATGCACACATTTGACACAAGTGTTTGCTTCTAAGATAGAAAGAAGTAGGTAAACTGACTCAACATAAAGTAAAAGAAAGGCCCTTCGCAGAGGGAAGCAGGGATTAAATCATGTGCTAGAGCTTTTTAAGTTTTGAAATCATAAAGAGAGCATAAAAATAAAGTTTTGAGAGGTGTTTGTTGTTGTCAACGAATGGTAGTGGGTGATGACCCACAAGTATAGGGGATCGCAACAGTCTTCGAGGGAAGTAAAACCCAATTTATTGATTCGACACAAGGGGAGCCAAAGAATATTTGTAAGCCTTAACAACGGAGTTGTCAATTCAGCTGCACTGGAAACAGACTTGCTCGCAAGAGTTTATCGAGTAGTAACAGTTTTATAGCAGTAGCAGTAGTGAAATATCAGCAACAGTGTAACAAAAACATCAGTAGTGATTATAGTAAACAGCAGGATTAAAATACTGTAGGCACAGGGATGGATGAACGGGCGTTGCATGGATGAGATAAACTCATGTAACAATCAAAGCAGGGCATTTGCAGATAGTAATAAAATGGTATCCAAGTACTAATCAATCCATAGGCATGTGTTCCATATTTAGTCGTACGTGCTCGCAATGAGAAACTTGCACAACATCTTTTTTCCTACCAGCCGGTGGCAGCCGGGCCTCTAGGGAATCTACTGGAAATTAAGGTACTCCTTTTAATAGAGCACGGGAGCAAAGCATTAACACTCCGTGAACACATGTGATCCTCATATCACCGCCTTCCCCTTCGGTTGTCCCAATTTCGTCACTTTGGGGCCTCGGGTTCCGGACAACAATACGTGTATACAACTTGCAGGTAAGATCATAAAGCAATGAATATCATCATGAATTGATAACATGTTCAGATCTGAGATCATGGCACTCGGGCCCTAGTGACAAGCATTAAGCATAACAAGTTGCAACAATATCATAAAAGTACCAATTACGGACACTAGGCACTATGCCCTAACAATCTTATGCTATTACATGACCAATCTCATCCAATCCCTACCATCCCCTTCAGCCTACAGCGGGGGAATTAGTCACACATGGATGGGGGAAACATGGCTGGTCGATGGAGAGGCGTCGGTGGTGATGATGGCGATGATCTCCTCCAATTCCCCGTGCCGACGGAGTGCCAGAACGGAGTTTCTGGTCCCGAGAAGGAGTTTCGCGATGGTGGCGGTGTTCTCGATGTCTTCTGGCGATTTCATCTAACCCCCGTGCGTTTTTAGGTCGAAGCCTTTAAGTAGTCGAAGGGGAGGCACCTGGGGCTGCCCGAGGCGCCGCCACCATAGGGCGGCGCGGCCTAGGGGCCCACCGCGCCGCCTGGTGGGGTGGCCGCCTTGTGGCCCCCCTCCTTCTGGTCTTCTGGCTCCGTCCCTCTTCTATGAAAATAGGCCCATTGGAATTAATCCCGGGGATTTTCTTGAAAGTTGAGTTTCTGCACAAAAACGAGACACCAGAGCAATTCTGGTGAAAACAGCGTTAGTCCGTGTTAGTTGTATCCAAAATACACAAATTAGAGGCAAAACAATAGCAAAAGTGTTCGGGAAAGTAGATACGTTTTGGACGTATCAACTCCCCCCAAGCTTAGCTTATTGCTTGTCCTCAAGCAATTCAGTTAACAACTGACTGCGATTAAAGAACTTTCACGAACACATTTGTTCATATGATGTAAATATTCTCATGATATGAGCAAGTACTTAAGCAATTCATAATAAGATACATGCAAATAAAGTAATCTAATAGCTATGTCGATCATGGAAAAAGGTACCAACAAATTAATAATAAGCATCATGAATCATGTCTATCAGCACGATTGCAATGTTCATAAAAGGATATGATAAAGTGGTATCTCGCTTGCCCGTATTTGTACAACAAAACATAAATGCTCGGGCACCTTCGAAGTTCATGGAAAGATTGGAAGTAGATATTATCAAAGATAAAAGCATCAAAGTTATACCACAGTTAATCACATTTTTGGACAAGCATATTATACTAAGAATGACAGTTGTGCTCTCAAGAAAGTGCTCAAAGAAAAGATGGTGACTCAATGTAAAAGTAAAAGATTGACCCTTCACAGAGGGAAGCAGGGATTAACATGCGCTAGAGCTTTTTATTTTTAAAACAGGAGTACAATTATTTTGAGAGGTGTTTGTTGTTGTCAACGAATGGTAGTGGGAACTCCAACTACCTCGTCAACCAGACTTTCAAGAGCGGCTCCCATGAAGGACGTTATCTCTACCAGCAAGGTAGATCATCCCCCTTCTCTTTTGTTTACACACGTACTTTAGTTTTATTATGGATGACACTCCCCCAACCTTTGCTTACACAAGCCATGGCTAACCGAATCCTCGGGTGCCTTCCAACATTCACATACCATGGAGGAGTGTCTATTTGCAAATTAAGTTGCTTACTCGATAAATCAGGGGCAAAACATGTGAAGAGAATTATTGATGAAAGTTAATTAATTGGGGCTGGGAACCCCGTTGCCAGCTCTTTTTGCAAAATTATTGGATAAGCGGATGTGCCACAAGTCCATTATGAAAGTCTGTCAGGAGTAAATGACAAGGTCGAAAGATAAACACCACATACTTCCTCATGAGCTATAAAACTTCAACACAAATTGAGAAGTATTTTGAAGGTTTAAAGGTAGCACATGAAAATTTACTTGGAATGGTTTGAAATGCCATGCATAGGTATTTATGGTGGACACTCTGGAATAACTTGGTTTTCAGGGGTTTGGAAGAACGAGCAGCATTTCCGCTCTGTACAAGTGAAGGCTAGCAATAGACTGGAAAGCGACAATCAAGAGAGCAATAACTGTCGTAATCATGCTTGCGACAAAATAAATTAAAGGAGGCATAAAAGTGATACAAGAACTCTGAGGCAAAGTAAATCATCGAGGCTTAATTGACTTTTGTTCAGTCATATGCATGCGTGAGCATGTGCCAAGTCGATTCAAGTGAATTATTCGGAGGAGGATACCACAATGTCATACCTATTTATGAATAAAACAATGCAAGCAAATATTTATGACATGCTACTCATATTAATAAATTGGAGCTAAACATGAGAGATCATGAACTACTAGACTTTCTTAAATGACATATACCTCACATGAACCAACTAAGCATGCTCACATGTATGAGTATATGTACAAAAATGAAAACAACTAGAGTTCATACCAGCCTCTCACCACAGTCGAATTGTCGTAGATCGTCCTTATTGCCTTTCACTTGTGTAGCTTGAATAATATGGAATGAAAACCAAGCTCCAGCCACCGAAGAACGCTGAACTCCATAATGAACTTTACAAAACCAAAGAAGAACAACAAATATTTTCGGTGTTTTCGAATTGGAAACAAGAACAAAAGGAAACAAGCAAACAAAGCAAAATCTTTTTGGATTTTCTCATAGCAAACCAACGATAGCAAATAAAGCGAAATGAGATCAAGAAACCAAAATAAACAAATGGTGTAAAGAGAAACAACAGAAATATTTTTGGTCTTTTTGTGTTTTAGGAAATAAACAAAGCAAAAACAAGAAAATAAAAACTAAAAGAGTCACATAAACACAAAGCAGCAGAAATTCGTCAAACTTGACAGCAGTACAGTAATCGATTTTTAAGAAATTCTTCCGCTGCCCAGATCGAAAAGTGTTAAACTAATGAAAGTTAGATAACAACCTGGGGAATATGCACAAAAATTGGCTTCGCAAAATATCGTTCTGGCGGTTTTTGAGATTTTTTTTGGTATCAGTCCAGAATCTGTTTTCAATCAGCACTTCCCCAAATATCATCTCCCTCTTATTAGAAAACCACTTTAAGAAGCTAAACAAGTATGTACAAGTATCCATCAATTGTAATATGCAATGAATGAGTGATGCCGGTATACCTCCCCCCAAGCTTAGGCTTTTGGCCTAAGTGGAGATCAACCCCAGCGAGGGTCAGGGTTCCACGCCGGTGGATCATACATGGCGTGGTCATAATAAGGTCCCGGTGCAGAAGAAAAGGGTGAAGGCTCCTCATGCCCAAAATGTTGATGCGAAGAACTCGCTGCATCGGATGACAAGTCGAGGCGTTCCTCGGCCTCCTCCGTGCCGTCCCCTGCATGATGGCCATCCCCCTCTATGTATGCATTCAGTTCACCTTCCGTGACTGACCAATATTTCCTGGAATCAAGGTTAAACAAAACATGTGCAGGCAATCCTACTAGCCTTTCAGTTTTCTTAGTTGTTCTCCAAGTTTTCTTGTAAAATGTTATCTTGTAAGACAGGTTACTCAAATTAGACAAATCAGAAATAAAGTCATGTTTAATCATGGAGACAATGTCAAGTTTCTCCATGGAGAGCTGAATATCGCGATGGTGAGGTTCTACGCCATGCATAGCTAATAAACGAGAGGCGACGAGACCTCCACAAATTCCTCCCTTCTCACGGTTAGTAGCAAGTCTATAGGCTATCAAAGCATCCAAATTATAAGTCCTATCACCTTGCAATGCAGCAGCTAGAAAAGCCAAATCCTGGATAGATAACTTACTTGCATTTTTCTAGCAAGAACGCACTTGGTGATGAAATAAGCAAAGTAGCAAATAGCTGGGAGTTGAATGCTACTGATTTTACCACTATCATCTGAGAAGCTTCTCTCTTGACAAGTCATCTTGTATAGACTCAAGAGCTCCTGCGGCAGTCCCCTAATCTTCTCGCATGATCCCCATTGTGGCACTTTAATTGTTGCACAAAAATCATCAAAAGGCAAGTTGACAGTTTTATTATAAATTTTGTATCGAACCATGGGGTTTGTCTGGGACCAATTGAATTCAAAATCCTGCACCACTGACATGGTTAGTTTTGCATATTGGCAAGGTTCACCAACAACAAAACTTTCCAACCCTGCATTGGAAACAGATTTTGAACATCCCACAGGATTCTTGCACTCCTCATAAAATCAACGCATGGGTAGTAAGAGGGGTATACTCCCTCTTCGCGGTGAACTCTCATAACTTCTTGCACCTCCAATTCTTGTTGGTTTAGTTGGTGCCTATTCCACTCCATTTTCTGAAATTTTTCAACAAACATTATAAAAATTGATTTGGAGACATATAATTGAGGGAAACTACTATAGGAACTTGGTAGAGTACTAAACATGCATCAAAACTAATTTTTACAACTTAGAACAAGCATGCAAGCTCACTAAACATGTTACCTACAACAGCAAAATATTCAAGATAAACTCAACCAAACAAAATTCTATTTGGATAATCGGAGGAGTCACATACCGGAGAGCAAATGTGCCAAATTTCAGACAGAAATCTGGGCTGAGCAAAGAGATCAAGAAATCCTGAGCTCTTGAGCAAAAACGAGAGTGAGAGAAAGGTTGTACGAGTTTTTTCGGGAGAGAGAGTGAGATGGGAGGAAGAGATGAGTAAGTGGGGCAAGGAGGGGCCCACACCACAGGGTGGCGCGCCCCCCTCCTTGGCCGCGCCGGCACATGGGGGCAGCCCTGGGGTGCCCCACTGGTCAGCCCCAGGTGCTCCCAGGTAGCTCTTCGAAAAATAAGACCAACGGTATAATTTTTGTAAATTTTTGAAAACTTTGAAAAATGCACATTTCTGGGTGTCAAAATTATTATTACTGGGCAGAAAAAGATTTTGAAATCTCTAAACAATTAAAGAACCTTGCAAAACATGAAGTGCTATAGCAAGTAGAACAAGTGGAGGAAGAAAAAAATGTTGTTTAGCTCCTCTATGCATATAAAATGTATTTGTTAATAAGGTTGATCAAGTCTTGCCACCAAATAAATTTTACATAACATAAGAAGAAATAAACCTCAAATCAATCATGTTACCTTGAATTGTATTGATATGGATCCAATCATAATATTTTGATATCCTTCTTTAGGCTCATATATAGGACAATCAATAACTCCCACTTTGATAGTTCTCACATTAGAAATTGTATTAACTCCACATACTTTATCAATCCTCTTGGGAAAATAAAAAGTATGCTCCTTGTCATCAACATTGAAAGTAACTTTTCCTTTATTGCAATCAATAACAGCCCCTGCGGTGTTAAGAAAAGGTCTCCCAAGAATAATAGACATATTATCATCTTCAGGCATTTCCAACACAACAAAATCAGTTAATATTAAGCAATTATTAGTAACTTGAACATGAACATCCTCACATATACCAACAGGAATAGCAGTAGATTTATCAGCCATTTGCAAAGATATATCAGTTGGTATCAACTTATCTAAATAAAGTCTCTTATAAAGAGAAAAAGGCATAACACTAACACCTGCGCCCAAATCACATAGAGCAGTTCTAACATAATTATTCTTGATGGAACAAGGAATAGTCGGTATACACGGTCGCCCGGCTTCTTTGGAACTTTGCCATTGAAAGAGTAATTAGCAAGCATAGTGGAAATCTCCTCATTAGGAATTTTCCTTTTGTTAGAGACAATATCTTTCATATACTTTGAATAAGGAGGCAATTTAATAGAATCGAGTCAAAGGGATTTGCAAGAACAAAGGTTTCATCCAATCACAAAATTTATTATAGTGTTCTTCTTCCTTTGATTTTAGTTTCTTAGCAGGAAAAGGCATTTGCTTTTGAACCCAAGGTTCTCTTTCATTACCATGTTTCTTAGCAATAAAATCTTCTTTAGTATACTTTTTATTTTTAGCATGCTTTTCAGTGTTCATCTTCAACCTCTTCTTTATCGAAGCATCATTCTTATCATTATCTTTATCATGTTCATTACGACTTTCGGTTTCAGAGCATCGAAATAGAAATACTATTAGGATCATTAACAGGTTCAGAGGATTCTACAACAGTTTTATGTTTCTTCTTCTTTTTCTTAGAAGGAGCACTAGGTTCAATTCGTTGAGAATCTTGTTCAACTCTTTTGGGATGCCCCTCAGGATATAGAGGATCCTGAGTAGAAACACCGCCTCTAGTTGTTACTTCATAAGAATGTTTTTCTTTAGAATTATTTTTTAACAAGTCATTTTGCACTTTAGTGAGTTGATCAATTTGAGTTTGAACCATATGAAAATGTTTAACAAGCATCTTTACATCATTGGAGGTTCTCTCCACAATATCATGCAATTTACTAATAGCTTGAGAATTTTCCATTAAATGATTCTCTACTCTCATATTAAAATTTTCTTGCTTAACAATATAATTATCAAACTCATCTAAGCATTGTGCAGGAGGTTTTGAATACGGAATATCTTCCCTAGTAAAGCGTTGAAGAGAGTGTACCTCAATCATGGATGAAGGGGAGTTATCTTACATAAATCTTCTATGGGAGGTAAATTCTTCACATCTTCAGATTTAATACCTTTCTCCTTAAGAGATTTCTTGGCTTCCCTCATATCTTCATCATTTAATTTAATCAAACCCCTCTTCTTCAATATTGGCGTCGGGGTTGGTTCAGGTGTAGTCCAATCATCGTGGTTCCGGCCTATTCTAGCCAATAACTCTTGAGCTTCGTCCGGAGTTCTTTTCCTGAAAACACAACCAGCACAACTATCTAAGTATGCCCTAGACTCAATGGTTAGTCCACTATAAAATATATCAAGTAAATCATGATTTTCCAAATCATGTCCAGGTCGAGCTCTGATAAGAGAGCAAAATCTCGCCCAAGCTTCAGGCAATTTCTCTCAATCTCCCTGGTCAAAATTATAAATTTTCTACAAAGCAGCATGTTGAGCACTAGCAGGAAAGTATTTCCGAAAGAAAACATCAAGCAAACCACTTGGGCTATCAATAGAATCAGGAGGCAAACTATTATACCAAGTTTTAGCATCATCCTTTAATGAGAAAGGAAAATGTTTAGCAACAAAATAAGCACGCTTCTTGATATCATCAGAAAACAAGCTACTCAAAGTTGAAAGTTCATTCATGTGTTCTACAGCAGTTTCTTTTTCAGTACCACAAAAAGGTGTTTTCTCAACAATAGATATATGAGATAGATCAAGAGAAAAATCATAGTCCTTATCCTTAATGTTTATAGGAGATGTGGCAAATTTAGGATCAGGAGACAGTTTATATCTAACAGTATGTTGTGCAAGAAGCTTTTTAATATTACTTGTACCAGTAGTAGCATTGCATTTATCAATGAAATCATCATCAAGTTCCACATAATCTTCATCAAGATCATCTGTAGAGTATTCAACGGACTCAGGTGAATTAACAGGTGTAACAATATTTTCATTAGGAGTTTCAATATTTTCAATTTGTCTAGACCTAGAAATTGTAGCATCTAGAAAAGATCCTAATGAATCACTATCATCAAGCACAGCAGAAGCATCATCAATATTATAAGAATTTTCAGATTCAGCAGAAGTACCAGCATGTGAAGCTTGTGGTGGTGAAACAAGTTGACTTATCACAGATGGTGAATCAAGAGCAGCAGAGGTACTCAGACTTGTACCTTTTCTTGTAGTGGATGGTAATATGGCGACTTTAGTATCGCGAGGTTTACCCATGATGGAGAATTTGCGGCGAACAATATCAATCCAAGTGAACTTGCAAATAAAGCTATGCTCCCCGGCAACGGCGCCAGAAAATAGTTTTGATGACCCACAAGTATAGGGGATCGCAACAGTCTTTGAGGGAAGTAAAACCCAATTTATTGATTCGACAAAAGGGGAGACAAAGAATATTTGTAAGCCTTAACAGCGGAGTTGTCAATTCAGCTGCACCTGGAAACAGACTTGCTCGCAAGAGTTTATCAGTAGTAACAGTTTTATAGCGATAGCGAGTAGTGAAATATCAGCAGCAGTGTAACAAAAACAGCAGTAGTAATTATAGTAAACAACAGGATTAAAATATTGTAGGCACAGGGATGGATGAACGGGTGTTGCATGGATGAGAGAAACTCATGTAACAATCAAAGCAGGGCATTTGCAGATAGTAATAAAACGGTATCCAAGTACTAATCAATCCATATGCATGTGTTCCATATTTAGTCGTACGTGCTCACAATGAGAAACTTGCACAACATCTTTTGTCCTACCAGCCGGTGGCAGCCGGGCCTCTAGGGAATCTACTGGAAATTAAGGTACTCCTTTTAATAGAGCACCAGAGCAAAGCATTAACACTCCATGAACACATGTGATCCTCATATCACCGCCTTCCCCTTCGGTTGTCCCAATTTCTGTCACTTTGGGGACTCGGGTTCCGGACAACAATACGTGTATACAACTTGCAGGTAAGATCATAAAGCAATGAATATCATCATGAATTGATAACATGTTCAGATCTGAGATCATGGCACTCGGGCCCTAGTGACAAGCATTAAGCATAACAAGTTGCAACAATATCATAAAAGTACCAATTACGGACACTAGGCACTAAGCCCTAACAATCTTATGCTATTACATGACCAATCTCATCCAATCCCTACCATCCCCTTCAGCCTACGAGTGGGGGAATTACTCACACATGGATGGGGGAAACATGGCTGGTCGATGGAGAGGCGTCGGTGGTGATGATGGCGATAATCTCCTCCAATTCCCCGTCCCGGCGGAGTGCCAGAACGGAGTTTCTGGTCCCGAGACGGAGTTTCGTGATGGCGGCGGTGGTCTCGATGTCTTCTGGCGATTTCGTCTAACCCCCGTGCGTTTTTAGGTCGAAGCCTTTAAGTAGTCGAAGGGGAGGCACCTGGGGCTGCCCGAGGCGCTGCCACCATAGGGCGGCGCGGCCCAGGGTCCCACCGCGCCGCCTGGTGGGGTGGCCGCCTCGTGGCCCCCTCCTTCTGGTCTTCTGGCTCCGTCCCTCTTCTATGAAAATAGGCCCATTGGAATTAATCCCGGGGATTTTCCTGAAAGTTGAGTTTCTGCACAAAAACGAGACACCTGAGCAATTCTGCTGAAAACAGCGTTAGTCCGTGTTAGTTGTATCCATAATACACAAATTAGAGGCAAAACAATAGCAAAAGTGTGCGGGAAAGTAGATACGTTTTGGACGTATCAGTGGGCACTCTAACCCCCTTGTCAAACATACTTTCAAAGAGCGGCTCCCATGAAGGACGTTATATCTACCAGCAAGGTAGATCATCCATCTTCTCTTTTATTTACACATGTATTTTAGTTTTATTTATAGATGACACTCCTTCCAACCTTTTGCTTTCACAAGCCATGGCTAACCGAATCCTCGGGTGCCTTCCAACATTTCACATACCATGGAGGAGTGTCTATTGCAAAATTAAGTTGCTTACTGATAAATCAGGACAAAACATGTGAAGAGAATTATTAATGAAAGTTAATTAATTGGGGATGGGCACCCCGTTGCCAGCTCTTTTTGCAAAATTATTGGATAAGCGTATGTATATGCCACTAGTCCATTGGTGAAAGTCTGCCCAACAAGATTGAAAGATAAAATACCACATACTTCCTCATGAGCTATAAAACATTGACACAAATAAGGAGTAATAAATTTTTTAATTGTTTAAAGGTAGCACATGAAGTATTTACTTGGAATGGCAGAAAAATACCACATAGTAGGTAGTTATGGTGGACACAAATGGCATAGGTTTTGGCTCAAGGTTTTGGATGCACGAGAAGCATTCCCTCTCAGTACAAGACTTTGGCTAGCTTGTGGCCGCGAGGACGACTTGCACGAGAAGCGGAGCTACCGCAAGGCTGCCTACCATCAAGGTCAATGACCGTGGGATCTTTGGCGGTCTTGTTGCCAGTCAAGGTCGCCATGTACCCCTCGTACCCCTCCTGGAACTTGGGGCTGCCTTGGAGTTGCTTCCAACAATGAGGGAAGGCAAAGGTCTTTTCTCCATTGTTGCCTTTGTACCATTCCAAAGCTTGCCACACCTAGAGCAAAGCAAGACAACAATGATAAACATATGTGCAAACATTGGATGACTAAGTTGAGGTTAAGATTCATACCAAGTCCTTCACACCCATGCCACTAACGGGGATCCGCTTCACGTGGTCATACGCCGCCTGGAACTTGTTGCATTCCGTTTGAATTGCTCCCCACCTCTTTTGGAGCGATGTCTCGCTGCGGTCGCTCTCAAATGGCTCTTGTCCGTATTTGCGATGTTCATGGAAGTAATCATAGATCCGGCGCCAGAATGCGGTCCCCTTCTGCTCGGCACCCGTCAATGCATCTTGCCCGATGGCCAACCATCCATCGACGAGCACCTTGTCCTCCTTCTCCGTGTAGTTGCTTGTGCAGCTGCGGCTTGTGTGAGCTCCTGACCGAACAACGGCTCCTCCTCGATGTTAATGCTGCCGGGACAGGCAGTGCTGTCCTGCTGTGTGTCAATGGAGGTGGCTGGGGAGCCTGCTCGGTTGAAGCATTGGGCATGGTGGTCGGCATTGTCTGCGTGTAGGACCGAGGGGCCTGCACGATGAACGGTGCCTGCATCGGAGGCGACGCGCACTCGGCCGACAAATCGTCGAGCAGGTTGCGTGCTCCCGCAATCGCTGCTGATCCCATGTGCTTGGGGCCTTTGGAGTTCGCCGGCGCACGGTTCAGGTCAATGGAAGAAGGAGACGGCCCCGTGAAGGACTCGCCCACCTCCGGTGACCCATCCCGTGACGGGTACGCGTACCGCGCCGACTGTGCCCCCAATTCGTGCGCGCCGGGCGTGTACCCAAACGGGGCAGTCGGCTGGGATGTCGACCTTGGAGGAAGGGGTCGGGTCACGGACAAGGCCGAGCACCCCCCGAGGCCGTGCCGGCGCCCGGGAGGATCAAGTGCTGAGCGAGCGCTGCGTGACCGTAAAAGAGTATGGCATGCTCTTGCATGACGTGCTTCTTGCTCTCAATCTTCCTCTGCTCCGCGGTGAGGTCGGGCTTCGCCTTCTTCGTCGCCTGCCCGGGCTTCACGACCACCGGAGCGTCCAGTTCAGGAGCCTCCGACACGGGAGGAGCGGCAACGTCCGCGAGCTCTGCCTCGTCTCCAATGATGGCAGTGCTCGCGGTGGCGGCGGCAGTCGCTTCGTCGGCCATCTCTAGGTTTTGGGAGTGGAGTGGAGTGTTTCTGTTTTGGGAGACAGACAGGCGGGCCAGGGGCGGACAAGGGGAGGACGCGAGCGACCAGCATTCGGCGTCCGCGGCCACGCAAACTCGTCCCAGATTTGGGCCGGGTTTGGGTCGTCCCGGCCGCCGCGGCCATCCGTTTTAGGGATGGGTCCGCGCGCTGGGCCTCGTTTTTGTCCGGTTCGATCCATCCGGACGCGCGGGCGCGGTTTGGGTCGCCCGATTGGAGATGCCCTAACGACTAGGATAATTTCCACGCCGAAACCAGCCCCGAGTCCGTTTTAAGGCGTCCATATCCGATTTTAAACAATACAGATGATAAAGGATATCTGATTTCAAAGTGGTGATCCGGATACGGTATAGGATATGGTATAGCAAATAGCATGCACATATGAATTATCCGAAATTTAATTCGGATAATCTGAAGCTTTTAAACTGGATAATCCGATTTTGAGCTAAAAGCCAACTCCAAACCCACAATGTTAGTAGTTATTGAGTTATTGAATTCACTTGGCAAACTGTTTAGCTCATAAATCTATCAATGTTTATGTTTTAGGGTAAATTATATCTATCCTTTTTGAACTACATGAAATTAAAACTTTAAATCCCTCTCAAGATTTGCAAGAATAATATCTATTTACCAATGAGAGCATATATCCGACTATTTGTGTTTCCGGCTCGATTCTGCCCTGTTACCGATTCGAATCCGCAATCCGGTATATCCGCGTTCGAATCTGAAACCGGTCAATATCCGTTCCGATCTGAATCTGAGAAAAATATATGGTAAATGATATGTAAAGCTATCCAAGTTATCATCAATTGTGATATTTCTACGTGGCTCGTCAACTTTTGTTGAGTTATGAGTATGACACTATGATTTCCAAATTTTGAGAATTGTTCTATACTCAACTGCTTATGTGATATCGATAAATGTAACACACTGTAAATAACGTGTGCACCATTTGTTTCACCGGTTAGGTACCCAATGGGTACTGGTACCATCGGGCCTGGGTATAGCTGAAGTTTACACAGCAGATATGGATATGGATCAAGATTTTGAACCACTATGGATGTGAGTATTGTTAAAGTTTACACCCGTTGGTATGGATATGGATCGAAATTTTTACCCACCAGCTATACAGGTATGGGTAGTATTACTCTACTTTATCTATACCTTACACGTTGCTCTTCTTTAAGTTTGAAACAAAATAATGCGAACTTAACGACGCATTAACCCATTCCACTTTCAGATTCCATGATTAAACATTCGATGTACACACATCAAAGAATAAGAAATTGCTGTACATGGATCCAACGATCAACTGAATAAACTATCTAAACTAACTAACTAATCGCACTGATCGAGTCGTTGAAATTGATTTCGATCTGGGCTTGCTCAAAAGTCATCGTCTTCTAGAATCTGAAGGTATAATAGCTGCCCCCCCATGGGGGCTTCACAGCGATCCTCACACGTGAGCCATTAGATCTTCCTTGCGACGAATCTCAACCGTTGATTCCTGGCTCAGTTCTGCTAGCTAACCCCATGCAACGGCCAATTGTTACCCGCCTCCGGCTGCCATGTGGGCCCCACCTTTGCCGGCCCCGCACGTCAGCGACCGTGGCTGGGATCTCCATCGGTGCGCATTGCCGGCGGGCAGAGATCTCCACCCCGCAGGGGTATTTTCGGAATTTCATCCTGACATGGTATAAAAACGAGCCCCCAGGCAAAAAAACCCTAGCCTCCTCCCGCACCTGCCCCGCGCCCGCCCCCGTCGCCCGCCGCCGCCTCCAGCCGCTGCCTCGCGGCCCCGGCCCGCCCTCGACCCTGCCCCTGCCCCGTTGTCGTCGCCGGCCGCCGCCTCGAGGCGCCTCCGACGGTGCGGCTAAGGGGCGGCGCGACCGGTTCCCGTAGGGATGGCGGCGCGGGCGACCTCCACAGGCCATTGAGTGCCGGGGAGCAGGGCCGCCGGCGAGGCACGTCGCGAGCGCGCGGGAAGCCGCGCCGCCGGTAGAGGTCTACAGGCTCCGCTCCCCAATCCACGCGCAGCCAGCCGCTCTCCAATCCCCGCAGCCGCCGCCCCCGTCCCTTCTCCTCCCCTTCCCTCGGCCTCACCTCCTCCACCTGCAACCCCCGTCGCCGGGGCGCCGCTGCCATGCACACACGCGTAGAGGATGCCGCCAGGCCCTCCACAAGCGCCGTGCGGCGGATCTAAGCGAGGAGGAGCGCCCACCTCCGATTTGTGGTCATAGGAGGCGTCCTCCATGGTGGTCGTGCGGGTGAGGCCGGAGCGTGGTCGTGGACGTCGTCCTCCTCTGCAGCAGCGATCCAGGCACAGGGACTTCCACCGAGGAGGCCGGGCCTCCGTGCTGACTCGTCGTCGTTCTCATCGTATGGTCATCCCGCCCTCCCCACTGCCCCATCCTCCTCCAGCTCTCTACCTTATTTTTTTCCTTGCATTTCCCTCTCTAATTGTTTCCTATTGTTTGTAGGAGGTAGATTTTTCACACGCTAATGTTTGGTTTAACCAAATGGATCTATATTGGTGCTCCACCATTCATTTGGCTCCATTGATTGTTGGCTTGCTGCTCACTGGAATATAATCAATCCATCATTTAACGAAAAATATGCAGAGTTCACTTTATGGATGATTCACCAACATTAGTATTTTTCCTCTGAATGCGGAGTGTTTTTAAAGCTGCTTCATAGATCCACGGTGATGATTGGTTTCCTTGCCAAGTGTTCTTAACCTCCATGTTCTGATTGAGTTGTTCATACAAATTTTGTTAACAATATTGCCTTTGGATGTGTAATTATCTTTGTTTGATTGGTCACTCTCTATTTTTAGTTTTACTGCTCGCTTTCCCATAAGAAAACTATGCAAGTTCCTTTTAAGTATAATGCCAGCATCGAGTCATGGTCATACTGATAATAATTATCAGTGATACATTTGCATCGGGTTACCTCTGTGAAAGAGGATTGTCTGTTGTATCACACTACTAAGCTTTTGCTCCATGCTTTTGGCTCATCGTGATAATTAGTAGATTTAATTAACTAAAAGACTGTATCTGCAACATTACCAATAATTGCTTTTATTGCAGATTTGGGGAAGCAGATTGCATGTTTGTTACTTTTCCATGCTCAGTTCATATGTTCGCACCATCTTGCAAAAGTTAGTCTGGTAGATTCTTGAATTAGTTTTTGATTCAGAAAATAGGAATTTATTGAAGCACCATATTTTTTTTCACTTGTGCTTCTCAGTTAACCTCCTTCTTCCCACCATTATTGCTTTGTTCTGCAGTGCACATCTCCTGCAAGCATAATGGAATAACTGAGGTGAAGCCTAAATTAAGTATGCTTAGGTCAGTGCATGCTTTTCATTCCATTCTGTAGCCGCAACTAGCGAAAGAGAATTTCTTTTAGCACCTGCAATTTTAATCTTGATAGGTTTCATCAACGATAGATTTGTTTATGATTACAGAGAGACAAGGTTTAAATGTCACTTGCACTAAGTTATATGGTTTATTGACTTGCAGATCTCCTTCTACATTGATTTGCGGAGGGGTTTTCACAAATAAACAAATGAGGGATAAAGGTGCCATGCTTCGTGTTTGGTGACAGCTCTCTCAACACAAAGTATTCCTTTATTAGAGTTGGGTTTCCTTGCCGGCGACCTCGTCGTCTCTAACCTGTCTATGGTATACCATATCATCCCTGTCTCTTCTTTGATTTCTGTTGTACAATTCATAATTTATGCTTGGCTGCTGCAATTCAGCTTGCTTGGGTAGTGACTATTTTGTAGCTCTTCTATGAGTTTTGGGGTGTTTTTGCTGCAATTCAGCTTGCTTTGGTAACGGCAGGCTGCTCACTTAATAATGCACAGTTTTGATAAATTAAAACTGGTATATAGCATATTAACTGTTTCTAATATTGATGTATGGTGATATGATAGAAAAGATCAGAAATAGTTTTTGTTCACGTGAAGTTTTGCATCACGGATATTCCTATATAATTGACATGATGTTTAAATGAATAAAATGTAAATAGCTAGATTTTGAAGCAGAGCAGTTAAAATACTAGATACTGCCTTGGAGCAGCGCAACGGCACAAGAAGCAGATGGTGAGGTAGAAATTTATGCTCGCGCACCGCTGTGTCGTCATGCCACAACACTCTACCTCCTGCTTACTCCCTTGAAAAACCCACTCTATTTTGTGTCGTACTCCAATTTAGGTTTACAAGTAGGGTTTAGATATGCACGGTTTACCTATTCAGATTCAGACTCTTAGTTACCGCATTACTTGACTGGAGTTGATTCATACAGTATGTCCGGACTAGCACAACGATATAGCATAATTATCTCATTTTTCCATAGCACATGTGTTTGATAAGTCCCAAGGAATATAAAATTTAATTTTCGCTTGCAGCTATTTTCAGTCACAAGTTTTTAGAGGGAACAAGTTTACTCCCTCCCATCAAGTTTACATGATAGTACACTGTAGAACTATCTGTCAAAGGGAAATACAAAATTCCCTATTTGGCTCTTGCATGTGATGGTACTATGAAGACTTAGAAAATGACATTGCTCTATCGCATCCTTAAACAGGATAAGGCTTGCTATTGACATCTATAGGGAAGTGGTCCTTGGAAAAATGAATGATTTTGTAGACCCATTTCCATTTTTAGTTGGTTTTACATATACGCATGAAACCATGTTTTTGGCACAAATTACTACGCTATGATCCAGAGGTAAAGAAAGTGACTGAACTGGCTGCAGAAGTGTGTGCTGGACCTCAACTTGCTTGATTTACTTCGATTAATTTGATATTTTTTTATTCAGCTCTAATTGTGTGAAGTGGGATGAGGACAATCTGTATGAGTTTGAATCAAGCAAGCCAGTGAGACAGAAGATACCTGAGCCCAAGACATAGTATCACCCTATTATGATAGATGGTGATGGCATATACCCTGTTACTTTTATCTCATCATATCTGACCACTGTTAGTGCAAAAACTGAATATTTTTATCAATTGCTTGTTGTCTAGGGTCAGTATCACCAAAGCACCCGTTTGACAAGTGCCTAGATGAGACTGTTAATGTTGAAGCTATTCTAACTGTTTTAAATGGCGTGGCTTCTTCAAGTAAAAATGATTCTAAGGATGATGATTGGGCAACCTCAGATGATGATGCGGATTCCATGGAACATGATGATGGTTGGTAGCTTCTTGCTCAATTGCTATTATAATGTGGTTATTCTGTTTGCAGTAATTTTCAATCATATATTGCTATATTGTGTTTGAATCTATTTAAATGAGGGAAATTAATGTGACTTGCTTTTTAGTGGAAAAACTAAGTTGGTTTTATAGTGACTGCATGGATGATTAGTCTTAAAAGGTTATGCTACATGTTGATTCAAGATTATGATGAAAAATCAAGATTATATATAGTTGTTAGCCTGTGAGGTGTTATCTGCTTGATGGTTAGTTTCTGGAGTAAACCACCAATTACCAGTGTGCACTGTTCTACAAGTTGAGCTATGCAAATTAATGTTATGCTATCAACTAATGACAACTCATATAGCTTTTCTTAATTTCCTACCTTACAAAAAGCTTTCACAGCTCTTTTCTAAGAAAATAAATTTTATCTTATAACATGATTTGTCTGTTTATATTTGAGGCCCCTTGAGGAATCTTTTGTTTGGAAGAAAATTAACACTAAGACCAGTTAATACAGTAGTCTGTACCAATAATCAAAGTAAGAGAAGTAGTTGGAGGAGACAAAGAAACCCAGCGCCACCACCACCACCACCAGATTTGGCATTTTGACATCTGGAGCTACTAGGCAATGGTTCTTAGAATAAATTATTACCTCACTTGTGTATGTGTGTGTGTGATCTAATGTGTGGGTGAGATAATAGATAAATTTCTACGGGTGTTCAATATAGCATTTTGCAAAATATTTACCGGTGCGAAAGACTGGGAGTCGCGCGCCAAGGCGCATACCAAAATCCATATTGCAGTTGTATATATTCCCAAGGAGTTTTTGGTGCAAATTAGGATAGAGCTCTACCGTATACATTATTACAACTATGTTTGCCAAGATGTGTTGTAAATATAACAACATTTGCCTGTCGACAAAATATCACAGCGAATTAGAGGGAGAGGGTTTTAGATTAAAGATATGTAGGACTATTCAGTGCAGTTCTTAGTCGGGTTCTGACTAGATCATCTGTTCAGTTAACATCTGTACTCTCTTCATATCTTGATGTAATATGTATTCCCCTTTATGTCTTTTGGCATTGATTGTAGGCCTTAAAAAATAAGTGTTCATGCTTGATGCCCCTAAGAAATATCTGAAGTAATATTGTTTGGCTTACAGCTCACACCTAGACTATTGCTCCATTCCCTTCTTGTGGTATTTTGTTGCATCTAATCATTTTGTTATATCTATGCCTTAAATTACTTGCTCCGATAAGCCAGGGATAGGCAAATGTTTTGAGCTATTCCTACTGCTTTACTGAATAACTTTAATTGTTTCAGTACATATACTAATTCTTAGTATATTTAGAATCTTCTCATATATAATTAGCATACATTATGGTTCATTTTTTCCATGAAATTGGAGAGTACATACAGTGCCCTGTTTGAGGTACTAGCTACCAATAGGTGTCTCTTGTTGTACTCAAATTATCAATAAATGAGACATGCATGGTTTGTTTTGGGTTCACCTTTTTTCTCTTGCCTTTTGGTGATGTGACCCTAGGTGAACTGTTGCAAATTTTGATTTCTGAATTCAGTCCAAGAATCATCTTGCTTTTAACCAAGGTTTGGAACTACTAGCAGTTTGTGAAATCGTGCTTATTGAATCATTAATTCGGCAAACTAAAATACTGTTGCCAAATGGGTGCTTCAATTTTCTGCATATAGTTTTAGCATTTTCCTTTCCTTTCGCAGTTCTAGATGTAATCATGAGACTAAATGTTTATTTCCTTATTTATGATTGGAAACAGGGACCGCCTGTGCAACCATCATCAATCTTCTGTTCAAGATTCAGCTAGCCAACAGATATATCTCTAGAACTTTCTATCGTTTCTGCACCCTCACCTTCTGTCAGCTCCAGTGCATTTAATACATGCATGAGGTATACCCTCACCTTGTGTCAGCTCCAATACATTCATTGGTTGATAAGAACTGACCTAAAGAAGGAAACGGTTGTTATATCTAGAAGTGTAAGTCACTTTTACTTCCTTTGTCGGATGCTAAGTAGTATGCAAAGCATAGGCATGTTGTCCTTATGAGCAGCTAGCTACCTCTGATTTTTTGGCTTCATGTGTCCTTCGTTTAATGGCACTATGTACGATTTGATTCGACATTTGAGATGCAAATATTGGTACCAGATCATGCACACTTCACACGATATGTAGAAATTTCGTTAAACTTCTTTATTTTTAGTATTTCGTAATGCATGACCTCGGGCATGTAATAAAGTGGCGGGTATGGCGACACATGGCGTTGAGATTAGGGCTCAGCCCCCCATCCTTTTGTCTGGGTTGTGTCCCTGACTTCACATCTGATTAGGTACCCTGAGAGATTGGTGGTGACAACCCATGAAAGCGATAGACTGATATAAGACACATGATATGTTATGTTCTTTTCCTCCTCTTCGTCAACTGATAATTTTTGAAATGGATAGTTATTCGCTTTTAATTTATTGCTTGCTTATTATCAATGTTTACAAATGGATACAAAATAAACACGGGTACCTGAAGCCTATTTGGAAGAGTGCTATTGTTTGTGCCTATTTTGTTCTACACTTACCGCTTACTCATAATAGATTTTTGGCATGGTTAATATATATAGTTGTTTGCAAGTGGGAAAGTCACTACTTTTTGCATTACAGTTACATCTTAGTAGTTTTTCCTACCTGCTTACTTAACCTTCAATTGGTTTTCATGGCTAAAACCAATTTCTATTCAGTACTGCTCCAATTCATCTTCATATAGTACTGAAACAAGAAGCAAATGAGTGATATGTGGTATTGAGGTATTGAGGTATTCCTTCTGCTTCAGGGACAAGCTAAGATGCCTCAAAGGTCATATGAGCTCCTCCAATTGGTTAGTTTTTATATTTTAACTGAAACAAAAAAAAATCCTGTAGACTGCTGTGATTTCTCTTTGATTTCGTTGCTGTCTTATTTGATGAGCTGGAGAAACAAATTCGTTGCTGATTTAAAATTTTCTCTTTGGTTTACCGAAACTATAGTTCGATTTTCGTTGCCATCTAACTTGATGAGATGGAGAAACCACAAACAGGTGCTTATGAAATATACGCCATCTAACTTTATGTATTTTAGTTTCATTGGTTCATGGTGTGGGCTGCTGCATGCTATTATTGCGAATGTTTCTCTAATAGATAGTGTTATTTCTTGGCTTTTCACCACCTCTGATCTATCCTTCCTCTATGCATTATACACTCTGTTTTGAAACAACTGGACCTAGATACGTTTTCACGGATTCGATCTTCACATGTTAGTTCATCTATGAAGAGTTACTTTATTCAATCTAAATATCCCCTCGCATTTTGTATAGCGATGGTACTGTTATCATTTGATCTGGAGAGCCTTGCTCCAGGAATCGCTGCCTCAGATTGAGCGAGTATGAAGATGTGCTTTAGTCAGCACCTAAGTTGAGTTTGAAGAGGCGAATTTTTTTTCACACTAAAGCTTTTGTATAGTCTACAAATATCACTTTGACAGGAAATGAGAAGCTTTATCACCTGGCAGGCCAAATAAATATCACTTTGGAATTTTGGTTCCCACCAAAGCAACCAAATATGAAGTTAAGATTAAGGAGAAAGCGAGACCAACAAAAACCTTTTTTGTGTAAAAATGCCAATTCTGTATAACCAAAATGAATAGTTGGTTGTATATAAGTTCTTCTACTCAAATAATGATTTTATATTGATTTTTGCCTCTGTTTTCTCTAAGCTTAATAGAAAGTTTATATATAACATAACGTTCATCTGTATGAAAGAGGGGGGCCGTGTGAAGGTGCTCCTCTAAATCTGGTAGAGCCCACTATCATAGTAAAAAAGCATAAGACATAGATCTTGGCCTTTTTAATATATTTTGGTTGCACGCTGCCACGAAGCTCCTCGGCCTTTTGCATCTATTTGTATATTTATGTGTTTGTTTTCTGCTACAACTTCTGACGTACGAAATGGTTCTACCTATGTATCTAACTATGTAATTTCTGACATGTTTGGTACTTGGTTTGCTGTGTAACGACACCGTTTTGTGAAACATGAGTGTATTATCATGTTGGTGGTTAATTTATCGTTGTTATATAGAATGTACATTGTCATGAATTTTACGGGGTCGTGCGCCAAGGCGCACATCTAAATCTAGTGGCGCTTAACCTCGGCACGTCGTCTGCCGCACGACGACGATGGCGGGCGCCGCGACTTCTGTAGCCCGATCTCTTCCTCGTCTTCCCAGCTGTCTCAGCACTGCCGCCGCGCACTGTCTTGCGAGCGCCACCATATTTGCCGTACGCGTGCTGACTCCATTCACCGTCTGCAAGTTCGGCGTGCTGGCCAGGGCTGACAAGGGGCGCCACTCGAGCCGTTTTCCGTTGCTTGCTCTTGTTGCCAACCACGTTCTTGAGGCGGGGAGGGGACGCGACGCCGCTGACGACGGCGAGCGCCGAGCTGGCCCTGATGGCGAGGGCCGCCATCTCGTACCTGCGGAGCGCGACGTGGAGCATGGACACGGGGAGCAGGAAGTAGAGCCATCCTGGCTGCAGCTCCTCCTCGTTCGCCAGCGCGCGCGGGGCCGCGTCGAAGCGGAGCTCGTCGGAGCTGCACAGGAAGACCGACTCGTTTCCGTTGCGCTCGTCGTTCCCCAGGGCCTCGCACGCCGTGACTGGCGCCGCATACTGCGTCATGGAGCCGTCCAGGCCAACCACCTTCGCCATGGCCGGTCTCCGCCCCGATGAGCCTGCCGGCGACGAGGCCGGGGAGTGCGAGATGCACGAGCCCATTTCTTCCCTCCCGACGACTTACTTGTGGGTGCGTCGTGAGCCTGTCGGAGCAAAGTGCGAAGTGGATTGCTTGGCTGATCGGCTGATGCGTTGGAACATCGTGTAGACGGAGCATGCGACTGCATCGGTTTTTATACGGGAACTAGCGCACGTTCGTAGGTGCTGTCCGTGTCAACGGAAGGGTACGTACTCGCTTCTAGAGACTGACAAGTTCGCCATCGGTTGATTGGGCAAGCAGATTAGGCGAGCCTCTGTGGCTTCTGGATGCGGTCGTCTTGGACTCTTGGTCAAGAGACGGTTGCATGGGTTATCAAAAACTAGTGTGGCTGGTTTGCATACTAGAAGTTTAAGGACGCGTTTGGTAGCCTGGGCTTGATTCGTGACTCATTGGTACACATATGCAAACATACTTGCGCGTTCAGAACGAGCCACGGGTCGAAATTGGGATGTTGTTTGGTAAGTCGGGCTGCATCGGCTGGGCCAACAAGAACTTTATGTTTGTTTGCCGGCAGCCAACCCCAAATCTCGATGGAGATGAGATAAGCCTGTTTGGTTTTAGACCTCATATGATGAGGTCTAAGACCCCGGGAGTGGCCCGATCCCGCAGCTTGACCCCGAAATCCAAGGGAAGAGGTGGGAGAGCACGAAGAACACGACGAACACGAGGAACTCCGAGACTCACGCACGCACACCAACCCGATATACCCGATACTTACCCCCGTGGCTCGATGGACCACACCAATAGAATCTCCGAGGAAGAGGCACGCGGCAGAATTCCCGGAGAGAGATTGGGGTTGGAGAAGAAGAGTTTGATGAGGGAGAGAGAGTAGCTTGTACTAGAATCTCACTCAACAAGATCCAAATCAACAACCAAGGTGCCTTGATTACAGAGGGATGATAACCCTAGGGAGACTAAGCTCAAATGTAGGTTTGAGTTCAAAACAAGTCTAAGGGGTAAAGGAGGGGTCCAAGCTACTTATATAGGCACACATGGCCAGCAAGGGCGAACAGGTACGCGAATGGATAACTTAAGGCAGTTTGGTGGGTCATTCCCGTCAGACCCGGTTTGGATCCGGTCTGACCGGGCCTGTGACCGGGTGGTCCGGTCCTGGGTCCGGTTGACCGGGCGCCAACCGGGAATCTGCGAGGTTTCCGGTCTTCGTCCGGTACAAGGGAGCCGCGCCGGTTGGCGCCCGGTTGACCGGGCCTGGGACCGGGGCGTCCGGTTGTGCGTCCGGTCTGACCGGGTCCTGGACCGGCCAGCGTCCTTCTCTTCCTTGGAGCGCTTCGAGCGACGTCGGGTTCGGCTTCGTGATCATCTTCATGTCCAGCTGCTCCTCTCCTTCCCTTGGCCATGGCGTGTCCTCCTCTCCGGGGTCTTGATGCGCCTTGTACCTAATGACACATAACACATCGGCATGAGGTAGCATTCCGTCCAAAGGTGTACCAAGATCAAGGGTGGTGAGGAGCGCGTTCACCTCATCATGTAGAGCTTTAACTCGGGCTCGTGTCATTGGTCCACTTGGGGGACTTGTTGGTCTTGGTGTGGAGGTGACCGAAGGCCACCCCGCATCATCTCCCCCCCTTGAGAAAGAGTCGTCCTCGACTTTTGTGCCTCCTCATCTTCATGATATGGCGATAAGTCCGCAACGTTGAATGTGTTGCTCACCAAGTACTTGGAGGTGTGTTACTTCTCTACAACGGGTAGCCTTACCGTGCTTGATACGTCTCTGACGTATCGATAATTTCTTATGTTCCATGCCACATTATTGATGTTATCTACATGTTTTATGCACACTTTATGTTATATTCGTGCATTTTCTGGAACTAACCTATTAACAAGATGCCGAAGTGCCAGTTGCTGTTTTCTGCTGTTTTTGGTTTCAGAAATCCTAGTAAGGAAATATTCTCGGAATTGGACGAAATCAACGCCTAGGGTCCTATTTTGCCACGAAGCTTCCAGAAGACCGAAGAGGAGACGAAGTGGGGCCACGAGGTGGCCACACCCTAGGGCGGCGCGGCCCAAGCCATGGCCGCGCCGACCTGTAGTGTGGGGCCCTCGTGTGGCCCCCTGACCTGCCCTTCCGCCTACAAATAGCCTTCGTCGCGAAACCCCCAGTACCGAGAGCCACGATACGGAAAACCTTCCAGAGACGCCGCCGCCGCCAATCCCATCTCGGGGGATTCAGAGATCGCCTCCGGCACCCTGCCGGAGAGGGGAATCATCTCCCGGAGGACTCTACGCCGCCATGGTCGCCTCCGGAGTGATGTGTGAGTAGTCTACCCCTGGACTATGGGTCCATAGCAGTAGCTAGATGGTTGTCTTCTCCCCATTGTGCTTAATTGTCGGATCTTGTGAGCTGCCTAACATGATCAAGATCATCTATCTCGTAATTCTATATGTTGTGTTTGTTGGGATCCGATGAATAGAGAATACTATGTTATGTTGATTATCAATTTATATCTATGTGTTGTTTATGATCTTGCATGCTCTCCGTTACTAGTAGATGCTCTGGCCAAGTAGATGCTTGTAACTCCAAGAGGGAGTATTTATGCTCGATAGTGGGTTCATGTCTCCGTGAATGGGGGAAGTGACAGAAATCTCTAAGATTATGGATGTGCTGTTGCCACTAGGGATAAAACATTGGTGCTATGTTCGAGGATGTAGTTACTGATTACATTACGCGCAATACTTAATGCAATTGTCTGTTGTTAGCAACTTAATACTGGAGGGGTTCGGATGATAACCTGAAGGTGGACTTTTTAGGCATAGATGCATGCTGGATAGCGGTCTATGTACTTTGTCGTAATGCCCAATTAAATCTCACAATACTCATCATAATATGTATGTGCATGGTCATGCCCTCTTTATTTGTCAATTGCCCAACTGTAATTTGTTCACCCAACATGTTGTTTATCTTATGGGAGAGACACCTCTAGTGAACTGTGGACCCCGGTCCAATTCTCTAAACTAAAATACAATCTACTGCAATACTGTTCTACTGTTTTCTGCAAACAATCATCATCCACACTATACATCTAATCCTTTGTTACAGCAAGCCGGTGAGATTGACAACCTCGCTGTTTCGTTGGGGCAAAGTACTTGGTTTGTGTTGTGCAGGTTCCACGTTGGCGCCGGAATCCCTGGTGTTGCGCCGCACTACATCTCGCCGCCATCAACCTTCAATGTGCTTCTTGGCTCCTACTGGTTCGATTAAACCTTGGTTTCATACTGAGGGAAAACTTGCCGCTGTACGCATCACACCTTCCTCTTGGGGTTCCCAACGGACGCGTGCTGTACGCGTATCAAGCACTTTTTCTGGCGTCGTTGCCGGGGAGATCAAGACACGCTGCAAGGGGAGTCTCCACATCCCAATCTCTTTACTTTGTTTTTGTCTTGCTTAGTTTTATTTACTACTTTGTTTGCTGCACTAAATCAAAATACAAAAAAATTAGTTGCTAGTTTTACTTTATTTGCTATCTTGTTTGCTATATCAAAAACACAAAAAAATTAGTTACTTGTTTTACTTTACTTAATATCATGCATGTTTTTATTTCACTAGTTAAGCATAATGGAAAACAACAAAAATATGAGAGATCTTTATGAACTTTATCTTGAATTAGGACATGATGTGTTTGAAGAGAGAATTAAAAAACCCATGGAACTTTATATGCATGCTAATGGGAATGTTATTACTATGGATGCTTTGAACACCATTGTTGCTAATGCTATGGAAAATTCTAAGCTTGGGGAAGCTGGCTCTGATGAGCATGATCTTTTTAGTCCCCCAAGCATTGAGAAGAAAATTTTCTTTTATGATTACAATATGCCTCCTATATATGATGATAGCCACTTTGTTGAATTTGCTCCCACTACAACTAATAAAATTGATTATGCTTATGAGGAGAGTAATAATTTTATGCATCAGACTCATGATAAGAATGCTTTATGTGATAGTTATATTGTTGAGTTTGTTCATGATGCTACTGGAAATTATTATGAGAGAGGAAAATATGGTTGTAGAAATTTTCATGTTACTAAAATACCTCTCTATATGCTGAAATTTTTGAAGTTACACTTGTTTTGTCTTCCTATGCTATTCACTTTGTTCTTCATTGACTTGTTTATTTACAAGATTCCTTTTCATAGGAAGCATGTTAGGTTTAAATTTTTTTTGAATTTGCCTCTTGATGCACTCTTTTGCTTTAAATACTATTTCTTGCGAGTGCATCATTAAAACAGCTGAGCCCATCTTAATGGCTATAAAGAAAGAACTCCTTGGGAGATAACCCATGTTTTTACTACAGTAATTTTGTTTTTATTTTGTGTCTTGGAAGTTGTTTACTACTGTAGCAACCTCTCCTTATCTTAGTTTAGTGTTTTATTGTGCCAAGTAAAGTCGTTGATAGTAAAGTTCATACTAGATTTGGATTACTGCGCAGAAACAGATTTCTTTGCTGTCACGAATCTGGGCAAAATTCTCTGTAGGTAACTCAGAAAATTATGCCAATTTACGTGAGTGATCCCCAGATATGTACGCAACTTTCATTCAATTTGAGCATTTTCATTTGAGCAAGTCTGGTGCCTCGATAAAATTCGTCAATACGAACTGTTCTGTTTTGACAGATTCTGCCTTTTATTTCGCATTGCCTGTTTTGTTATGTTCGATGGATATTTCGATTCCATTGACTTTCAGTAGCTTTGTGCAATGTCCAGAAGTGTTAAGAATGATTATGTCACCTCTGAACATGTATATTTTGATTGTGCACTAACCCTCTAATGAGTTGTTCTAAGTTTGGTGTGGAGGAAGTTTTCAAGGATCAAGAGAGGGAGATGATACAACATGATCAAGGAGAGTGAAAGCTCTAAGCTTGGGGATGCCCCGGTGGTTCACCCCTGCATATATCAAGAAGACTCAAGCATCTAAGCTTGGGGATGCCCAAGGCATCCCCTTCTTCATCGACAACATTATCAGTGTTCCTCCCCGAAACTATATTTTTATTCCATCACATCTTATGTGCTTTTCTTGGAGCGTCGGTTTGTTTTTGTTTTTGTTTTGTTTGAATAAAATGGATCCTAGCATTCACTTTGTGGGAGAGAGACACGCTCCACTGTAGCATATGGACAAGTATGTCCTTAGGCTTTACTCATAATATTCATGGCGAAGTTTCTTCTTCGTTAAATTGTTGTATGGTTGGAAACGGGAAATGTTGCATGTGGTAGTGAATAATAAAATACTTGTAGAACATTGAGCTTTGATAAATTGATTCTTTGCAAATGTTTTGAGATATTTAGATGGTAAGGCTTGCTGGATAAATGAGTTAAAATTAGTAGTGGATTGTTGTCTTTAAGCTTGTGCCGTACTACAAACTCTATTTAAATAGTTGAAGGCGTAGTTGGACTTGATAGCTTTCCATGTCTGAGAGTTCATCGTAATAACTAAGTTGTGCCGAAGGTCGAGGGAGCTAGCGGGGTACTTGTGCCACCGTGAACGGCCCTCCTTGGAGTAAATTTTAATCATGCTCTTAATGATGAACCTGCTAGTTGTTTGCAATAATCTTGTGAGTTCTTTTTGACTAATGTTAAGCTACGGTTTTTGGCACTTCCACCATCCAAATTTGCTAGCCTCTTCGGTACTGTGCATTGCCTTTTGCTCACATTGAGAATTATGCATACTTCGCCGGTACATCCAAACCCGTGGGAGAACTTTCTCTTGTTCTCCTACACATAAGCCCATACATCTCCTCAAAACAGCCACCATACCTACCTACCACAGCATTTCCATAGCTGTTCCGAGATATATTGTCATGCAACATCCATTTTACATTACATGCCATGTTGTCATTTATTATTTATATATTGCTTTGCATGATCATATACAGCTGATGTGTGGTTTACCCATGTTACGCTAGATCATTGCACATCCTGCTACACTGGCAGAGGCATACATTTTCATACATCATGTTTCATTCATTATGAGTTATTTGTACCAAAAAGTGTGTTGTCATATTAGGATGTTGCCCCTAAAAATGAAAAGAGCCGTGGAGGCCATCAAAAAGAAAAGAAAAAAGAGGAAAAAAGAAAAAAATGAAAAGAAAAAAAAGAAAAAAAAGAAAAAAGAAAAAAGAGAATAAAGAAAAAAGGGGGCAGCATTACTATCTTTTATCCACACTTGTGCTCATGTTTTAGCACCAGCATTATTCATAGTCATCATTTGTGCTCATGTTTAGCACCTACATTCATATGAGAGAGTTTTCATGTTTTACTAGTATAACTATGTGGGGAATTTACACTATAGAACTTGGGTTGTATATTCCAATGATGAGCCTCCTCAAAAGTGCTCTAGGTCTTCGTGAGCAACCAAGTTGGATGCACCCCCACTAGTTCCATTGGAGAGCTTTCATACACATATAGCTCTATGTGCATCCGTTGCATGGCAATCACTACTCCTTGCATAGCTTCGATCATAAGGCTTCCTCTTGTCTAATGGTCATTTACAGCTTTGCAAGCCTTTCTTCTATTTGGCCTTCCAAACCCCCATTAACGTTCTTTATGCCATAACATCCTGGTGCCAATACCAAATGCTTGCGCTCACCGGTTGAGTAGACTTCGAAACAGTTGATTCATGACGTTCATGTTTATGTTTACTTGACTGAATCCTTCTTATGTTGTGAAAATTTACTTGATGCTTGGAATGAAGGATAGAACTTCTATGCTGAATGCTTAATACATCTTTAATGAACTTTGTACGGTTGCATGTCTTTAAAGCAATAGTTCATGAAAACTTCTAGCTTGTCTAACTCTTGCATTATCATCTCTTATGTCAATATAGATACTTGCTTTGAATGATTTGATCTCAGCTCATATGCTTTACAAATAGTATGATCAAGGTTATGATGGCATGTCACTCCAGAAATTATCTTTGTTTATCGCTTACCTGCTCGGGACGAGCAGGAACTAAGCTTGGGGATGCTGATACGTCTCCGACGTATCGATAATTTCTTATGTTCCATGCCACATTATTGATGTTATCTACATGTTTTATGCACACTTTATGTCATATTCGTGCATTTTCTGGAACTAACCTATTAACAAGATGCCGAAGTGCCATGCTTGTCTGTCGCTGTTTTTGGTTTCAGAAATCCTAGTAAGGAAATATTCTCGGAATTGGACGAAATCAACGCCCAGGGTCCTATTTTGCCACGAAGCTTCCAGAAGACCGAAGAGGAGACGAAGTGGGGCCACGAGGTGGCCACACCCTAGGGCGGCGCGGCCCAAGCCCTGGCCGCGCCGACCTGTAGTGTGGGGCCCTCGTGTGGCCCCCTGACCTGCCCTTCCACCTACAAATAGCCTTCGTCGCGAAACCCCCAGTACCGAGAGCCACGATACGGAAAACCTTCCAAAGACGCCGCCGCCAATCCCATATCGGGGGATTCAGGAGATCGCCTCCGGCACCCTGCCGGAGAGGGGAATCATCTCCCGGAGGACTCTACGCCGCCATGGTCGCCTCCGGAGTGATGTGTGAGTAGTCTACCCCTGGACTATGGGTCCATAGCAGTAGCTAGATGGTTGTCTTCTCCCCATTGTGCTTAATTGTCGGATCTTGTGAGCTGCCTAACATGATCAAGATCATCTATCTGTAATTCTATATGTTGCGTTTGTTGGGATCCGATGAATAGAGAATACTATGTTATGTTGATTATCAATTTATATCTATGTGTTGTTTATGATCTTGCATGCTCTCCGTTACTAGTAGATGCTCTGGCCAAGTAGATGCTTGTAACTCCAAGAGGGAGTATTTATGCTCGATAGTGGGTTCATGTCTCCGTGAACTGGGGAAGTGACGAAATCTCTAAGATTATGGATGTGCTGTTGCCACTAGGGATGAAACATTGGTGCTATGTTCGAGGATGTAGTTACTGATTACATTACGCGCAATACTTAATGCAATTGTCTCGTTGTTAGCAACTTAATACTCGGAGGGGTTCGGATGATAACCTGAAGGTGGGCATTTTAGGCATAGATGCATGCTGGATAGCGGTCTATGTACTTTGTCGTAATGCCCAATTAAATCTCACAATACTCATCATAATATGTATGTGCATGGTCATGCCCTCTTTATTTGTCAATTGCCCAACTGTAATTTGTTCACCCAACATGCTGTTTATCTTATGGGAGAGACACCTCTAGTGAACTGTGGACCCCGGTCCAATTCTCTAAACTGAAATACAATCTACTGCAATACTGTTCTACTGTTTTCTGCAAACAATCATCATCCACACTATACATCTAATCCTTTGTTACAGCAAGCCGGTGAGATTGACAACCTCGCTGTTTCGTTGGGGCAAAGTACTTGGTTTGTGTTGTGCAGGTTCCACGTTGGCGCCGGAATCCCTGGTGTTGCGCCGCACTACATCTCGCCGCCATCAACCTTCAACGTGCTTCTTGGCTCCTACTGGTTCGATTAAACCTTGGTTTCATACTGAGGGAAAACTTGCCGCTGTACGCATCACACCTTCCTCTTGGGGTTCCCAACGGACGCGTGTTGTACGCGTATCAGTGCTCTCACCTCCCATCACACATAAATCATAGTTCATGATAGTTCCAAACTTACGAAGCATAGCAGTTCAAGAAATCAGCGGGCAGCCCCCACGCCACCCGCCGGTAACCTGTAAGCAGCTGCCGCACCAAACCCCACCAACAGCAAGGCCAACAACGGGAAATGAGACGGCAGATGAAGGTCGATTCTCAGCCGGAACCGGCCCAACCACGCATCGAAGAGGATCGGGGAGGCGGCACGGGAGACACCCAGATTGAGATCTAGGGAATCCACCAGCACCACCCGCCGGCCCTGCACCTTCACCTCCAGTCATGTGGCCGCCGGGAGAGGATCTCCGCCACCACCCCGATCAGAGGCGCCGCCCTGGGCGCTGCTTGACAACGAGCCGGCCAAACCCGCCCCAGCGGCCATGGTGGCCATCCTCGGGGACCTCCACCCCAAAACTACCCTTGGCAGCTGGGACCGCCGCCGTGGCAAGGGCCGACGGCAGCGGTGATGAGAGTATCAGGTGCGGCGAGGGCTCTGGTGGCTGTGTGATGGGGAGGCCCCCGGTGTCGGCCTAGGGTCATCACTAAATAGATGGCGTATGAAATTAGATAGAATGTTAATGCTTTCAAACTTTGACCAAGAATATATACTAAAATATGAAAATCTGTAATACTACCAAACTGGTATCAATATATTCATTATAAGATACAATTTTACATTATACTTACTCCCTCCGTCCATTAATAGATGTCCAGTGGTTCTTTTAAATTTAGATGTATCTATATACTAAAGTGTCTCTAGATACATTTGAATTTAGATAAACTTTTGACATCAAAAGATGGACATAGGTAGTATTTAATATTGTGCTAGTTGTTATTTTTTCAATATAATTGACTAAAGTTTTAAAACATTGATTTTTTAATTAAGTTTATACGCCACTCCTATGCCACACAGGGAGTATCTTGGAAAACAGAGTTCGAAACACAACCGAGGAATGTGCACTTAACGGTGCATTAGCACGTCGCACTGCACTTTCAATTTTTCCATGATCCCACATTCGATGTACATAGCGGCACTATACACGTATACTAGATTTAGATGTGCGCCTTGGCGCACGACCCCGTGGAAATCGTGCCGATATTTAGTTTGCATAATGATGATGAAAATTAACTTTTAATATGATAATATATTTGTTAGGCTTTACAAAGTAACTTCTATGAACTATAGTATCTTATAGTAATTTGATGCGTCCTTAAAATAAAAACATGCACCAAGTCGATGGGGCACCGAGGAGTTTGTCTTTTCAACAAAAATCCCTTATGGAGGGAAGGAATAATATCTCCAACATATAAGCAAAAGGCCAAAATTCAGTGGTCAAGTTTACTTTGTTTCAAGCTTAATAAAAAAATCACATGTCTTTGCAATATCAAATAAAGAACCATACTAAACATAGTTCTCCTGTTACACGGGAGATTATATTAGAGAATAATACATTTTTCTCTTCTAATTAATTTCAACACAATCAATGAATGGAAAATTAACCACATAGTATATCAAGCACTAACACCTATAGATAACCTAAGAAATAAACAATCAAACACTTTAAAGAACAAATATTAGCTTTACCGTTAATTGGTCACATCGAGAAGAAAACGTAGCTTAATTCTTATCTACTGACTTCAGGATTCCATGGCCGAGGAACATTGGGCATGTATATCAGCTAGAAGGAGAGGAGACGAGCAGGGTGTGGGACACCAGCAACCATATGCGACGGCAACAGGGAGCAGGCAAGCTGCTACAGCGTCTCCTCTCTAAAGTATTGAAGTTATACCTCAGTCTGCAATGTCTCTGCTAGAGAATCAAGTGCAAATGAGCAAATTATCGTAAATTCTGATGTAAAGCCGTTGTATTTTGACATGGTCGTGTGAATTGGCTGCTGTAATTTGTGAATGTCACGAGACAAAAAAAATTGAATACATCGCATGTTTGCTGAGTACATCGTCTCGCCTCTGAATTTGGCAAGCTATTTTCCTGTATTAAAAGTGAGAGCAGTAGAGCATGAGTGCTTGAGTATTTTACATATTTGCTTTCAGAAACGAGTACGATGCATGGTACAAAACAGAGTTGACATTTTGATAGACACTGTTTTGGGCTTTATGCATCTTGCAAAGACATTATTCTGGGCTTCAGGCATCTTCCAAAGACCTGGAACAAAACAAAATGCATATCTTATTTAATTGTTTAGCAAGAGAGACATGTCAGAGTAAATTATTTAATGCAATTTTAAAGAATTGTAAAAGAATGTCAATTGTTCACTGCCGACTGAGCCGCCCATAATTTGGAATGGAGGATATGGGAAGGCCTTGTGAAATAAATGTCCATGCTGGATCTGTAACAATGGCAACCAAATTGCCATCACAAAGTTCACCACAACATTCGTTGGTTGCTTGTATAGACTGGTATCGCAAAGGAACATTATACCTAGATTCAGATAAATGCTCATGCGAGAAAAAAATGGAAAAGGGAATGTACATTCATAGACCACAGATGAGAGACATGCCTAGGTCCTACCGAGGACAACCCCAATAGAAGCAAATGTTCTGAGAGGTCAAGAAGAAAAAATGAAGAAATCTTCTCCTAGCCTAAATTACGCACCAACAACAATGGCATGTATATGAGCGTATTTCATGATTTGACAGTAGCACCACCATACCTGATGCTCAAATACACAATGCTAAGCTATTTGAGTATCCAGAAGATACAAAAGAAATCATCACTCTGATTGTTAGTATGATTTAATTGTCAGACTTGAGAAATAATGACTGAACACACATTGCTTGATCACCTTTGATCTGAACCACCATCCTTTGATCCTGGTATTGGGAAATTCTCTTCAGAAGCCACTAATGCACAAACCAAAATCAGATACTACTACAGTACATATAATTATAGCTGATCTGAAATAAAACAATTTATAACTAATATAACCGGTAAGATGCTCTTTGGGTCTAAATAAAAATCATGGAGACTTTGAACATCAATGTAGTGATAAAATATATGAACATTAGGTCATACCTTCTACGAATTGCACGATATCAAACATCAGGCTAGCAAGCCTGTGTACATGCTTGATTGTGTACGACGTTTCATTAGTCTCCTAGCTTAAATGAAAGTTGGCATTTGTATAAAATTCAAGTTGCTGCTTAACATGGAGCATCCTGATGGGCGAAGTGGCAAAAGCAAGTGGTAAAAACTATTATATTTTGTATATTTTCTTATTAAGGCCAACAGATAAGAATTAACACAACTCTATTTTTTTGGTAATACAAAAGCTCCAAAATTTCTAAACAACCTAGCAAGCACATGAATCTATGCTATACATAATGTTTCTTATACAGGACGACCATAAAGATGCAAGTCTAAGTTTCTTGCCCAATGCACTTTTAAATGTTAGGTAGCTTCTACTGATACATGCACCAAAATGTAGAAACAAAGAAAAGACATTCAGTTGTAGGTTTCAGAAATCACACTTGCTAACTCAAAATACAAAAAATCAAAGAGAAATAAAGGGAAGAGAAGATTAATAGTACCAGTTGGTCAATGGCAATGACATATACATTATGTCTTGATCATTGTTCTTATAGACTCGTGAAACACACACAATATTATTCCATTGAGATCCCCAAGATGACAGATCTCTTTCACCAAGGCTTTTTGCGTTGCTGCTCTGTTATATTTGTTTTCTTTTACCAGATGCTCAGTTATATTTCTAGCAACATAGTATCTTGAATAAGCACTGGTAGACACGGACAACTGTAAAACTTTCAAAGAGTGCATGGATTAGGTGTGAATAGACAAATCGGAATGACTACCGCAAGAAGGATTAACTTAAATCAATGCGAAGAACACGAGGGCGAAAAAATAACTTGCGTAACTATGTACGAATTTCCCTAGGAAAGCACATCCTCTAGTACCAATCCTTTTCCGTCTAAATCTCCTGTCGCAACAAAGCATAAAGCCAAATGTTAAAGTCTGCAACTCAGTTAAATATCAATAAATCTGTATAACCAAAAAATCAATAAACTATGGAACTATCTCAAAACTGAAAGGAAACCAAGGAGAAAAGTCCCGACATCCTATTTTGTTATTGGTTCGAAAGATATCAAAAATTGAAGCATTCGCAAAGTTTACATTGGTAATAACAAACCCAAAGTACTTGCTGAAAGGAATAGAATATGCTGCTACTCCAGAAATAGAGAACAACAGACGTACTTCAAGACGATGCGTTCATCCCCTTTCTTGAAAAAATCTACATTTTCTTGTATAAAACATAAGATGTAGAGGTGCGCCTTGGCGCACGATTCCGTAAAATTTGCACAGAGTTACAATTTGTAAAACAAAGATGAATTAGATAGGAGAAGGCACGGCTATGGTGTAGATGGCCAAGTGTTCTTAGCGCCGGCTTTGTCTCTAAGAGCGCTCAGTCTACACGCCACCACATATGGGTATGCATACACCATGACCTGATGGGATGATAGGCCAGAGCACGTAACAGGAATTTGGCTAGCTAAACTTATGTACTTATATACTTATAATGCCGGAATCTCCCCTCCCACTAATTGGAAAGCTAACTAAACTTATATATACTTAATGCCAACATAGGATTTAGACGCACAAGAATGATGCAATCTTGTCTTTGAATCAACCCACGGTCCCTGCCAGTAATCCTAAGCTGTGTCAAAAAAGTCCTTACAATCTGTATGCAGCTGACAGGCATACATGAAACAGAAAATGCAAGTGTTCCTAAGCTGAATTACTAAGAAAGCCTTGAGGATCATTTGCTGTAATAGATTTCGTTGGAGAGACAAAATTAAATCATACATAAGCAACTTGAAAGATGCAATATTCTAGGAAGGTGATAATTTGTTTATTAGCCCCAAATTCCCCATTACCTTAGTACCTCTTCCTGCACACTAATTACGATGCATCCATGCACATAAAAATAAAAAGATAACTTGTAGAGTGGAGAATTCAAACACTGCAATATTAGGAAGACTGGTGGCCTCTTAATAACTGTAGAAATCAAACTGTGACGTTAGAGAAAAGCCGTTACAAAGTGACACCAATTTCATCCATATTTAACAAGCATATCAAACTGTATATGATACATGATCATGCTGCCAAACTATATAATCTAGGGCATAGCCAATCTAATGAACATATAATAGCTTGGAGAGAATATACAAAATGAGCTAGATTGATTGCAAACGGTTGCAGCACTCGCAAACAGAAATCATTTAGCAGAACATGATTTCCAAAACATCCCTTTTAGATGCTAAAGCTTACCTGCAATACAGTCGAATCCCAAATCTACCAGAGAAACAACTGAGCCTTTAGGCAGCAACCTTCAACAGGACCACGACCTGCAACAAAGAGGTGACTAACACACAAACCATCTGAAGTAAAATGGCAAAGAAGTGAAAATCGAAGAGATAAACAAAACAATTGCCACACATTAACCATAAGAACAAATTAAAAAAGAATAGATTTAGGAGCCTTGCTTTGACCACACACAAAGAAGAGAATTGAAGAAGGCGCCGAGAGTATCTGCTTGTCAAAGTAATGCTTGTCCAAGCAGGCGTCTATATGTTTAAGCCTAAACACCACATATCTTAAAATTTGCGAAGAAACCTATTGCAAACCGTATCAACAGGTTGTGCTAGTTTAGATACGTAAACACCCAATTTAATTGATTTACTAATTCTATATCCATGAGATCTAACAGACCACCAGTTTGCCAACACGCTATATAAATCATGCATAGAACCACTCATAAGCAAGCAGCAAATAAACATACGAATAGAATGTCAAGAAATATATTACACACATCAATGGAAATTTAAGTTTAGAGCAAAACACATTGCTTTTCCATACATTAGGTTTAGATACATTAGAAAATTCAGGATAGTTCCTTCACTACGTTATGTCCAAACCATCACAAATGTCGCTTTATGAATACTGAACTTTTCAGGAACAGGTGGAGTATATAGAACTATGCTCTACAGTCTGAAAGAGAAACCTGGAGAATTGGAGTATTATGATAAAACTTAGAAGCATATATGGATGCCAAGATGCAAATACAGTGTATGCACCATCAGCTAGACGACTTGTTCTGTCGACATTTTTGTAGATCAGAAGTCTAACCTTCAGCGATTGATGCAATAAATAGCAAATAATTTTAATTTTAATAAGCTCAAATATGAATACTTCTATCAGTTGGGTACAATGGCACAGCCTGATTTCTCTCTGGGTCCACCTAGGATTATACACGATCTCTCTCTATGACTCGTTGCATATCATTTGCTGCAAGAGAAAACTTAACTTAAAAGAGATGATATTCTGAATCTTACTCCAACTTTTTTTGGTAACTATTCCTTGGAACAAACAATTTTTTCTTGCCAACAATCACATAGTATGTTTTACACATTTACTTTCATGGTACCAAGTGAAAATCCAGCAACCTCATAGCAAATAAACTGCTTGAAAAGCACGATACACATCAGTGCATTTCTAGAAGAGAAATGAAATTATGTTTTTACAGCAATATGTTTTACTTATTAGGTTAGCAGATCAGTAACATCGTTATAAGGGCATATGCATAACGTCCTTGTTCATGCAATAAATGCATCATCAATGTAAAGAAACGCTGGAAAAAATAACAGAAATTAAAGCAACAACCACTGACCTGCAGCAAGATGAGCATTGTACTCCGAAGTGCAGATATACGAAGGATCAGCAATACTCTTGCAGTAAAAACGAAAAGGCCAATAGCAATATTATTCTGAGGCTTCAAACACTATAACAAAGACATAGAGGGAATTAGTCAATTTCATTCGGAAGTAGCACTCACTGTTGACAAACCTGAACTAAATTTGAATTGAAGATATTAATAATAGGACGAACAGATTGACAAACACACAATAGTTCTGTAAATTATTAAATTTATGAACAGTGGAATAAGGAGAGGACGGTACAAAGAAATTCTAACTTACAACCAGACTGTATAGAAACAGTACTATCGGTGACAGCTTACGAACACCATATTAGTGTCTTAGTCCAGCAGTAAAACATTGATGATACATGTGTAGGAAAATACCATAGATCAGCAGCTCTAGACTAAATAATAACATGTCAAATGTCAAATTCCTTCCCTGGACAAAATTTTCAGGCTTGAAAACCCAAGTGAACCTCCCAAACCTTACTTTTCAGCTACATACAAAATGCATAATAGTACTCTACATCTACAAATGGTAATCAACTTTGATCCCACCTAGGCTTATGCGGAGGAAACTCCTTCAAGAATAGAGACAAAAATACATAGTGAGTACCGCATAAACGAACCTTTAAATATCTGTTGGCAATGTAAACAACCATATTTGAAGGGTGGCAGCGTGAAAGTGAATCATATTACAATGTAGAATGACCTACACAGAAGTAAGAAGAGGTGACAGTGGTACCTAATCTCTGTAACTGATCCATATGTATTTCATTTTGTCACCAGACTGCATATGAGAATTACTCACACAAAAAACTGTCCTAACCTGATATGAATTGCATAGTAGAAAGACATTCAGTTTCAAAAATATTTGAGGCACTCCAATCATTCCGGGTGAAGGCTATCGTGGATGCGTAGCCAGGGCTCCGTGAGGGGCCACAACACTATCATATCAACATGGATAAGAAAATGGTGATAAGTAATCCAGTAACCTTACATGGTAGAACAATGTCAGACAACTCCAGAGAAAATGTTAATTACGGAATGCATAACCAGAAGCCTTGTATGCTTAGATATAAGCAAACAATCAATGTGAGCATGTACCTGAAAATTATTTAATCTCTGATTACACCCATGATTCCCAATTTGGAGTAATGAGAAGCACACACAGTTTATCAGTTTTGTATCAAAAGATAAACCCCCTTATTTATCTAGACGCGAAGAGAGGCAATTTAAGCATGAACGAGCTGCTTTTCAACTCCGATGAAGATCCATCAACCGGTGAGTGAGAGAAACATTCCACTCAAAAGAAGAACTCAGATCTCATCAATAAAACCGGTGCCTTCCATATAATGAAATACCTGATGCAAAACAACAGAATTATTAAAATGATATATAGCAGATTAGAAGAACATTTTATGTATATTGGTGAATAAAACCATGAACCTTTACTTGAATCGGACCTTTAAGGTTAAATAGAGTATACCCATGCCAAGTACCAAAAAATCCATCATCATGATCCTTTAATGGAAATCTCGCATTGCATTTTAAGAGTAAAATATCTAATTACTCGGGAAGTGCATATACTATTGGGCAATTATGATTTTAAGAGAAGTAAATATTTGTGGACATCACGAAAAGAACATCTCGAGACTATAGACAATATGAGATGCTTTGCATATCTAATAGTGTACCAACTATCTCTAGATAGTGCAAGACGTTTTTCCCGAGGCCATGGATAATAACATGAATATAGACCTCCAGAACCCATTGCATCTTCTTAAGCACAAATCTGTTCTCGAAACACATATCTAGACCAGCCAAATCTTTTCGTAAACACACATTCATATTACTTAAGAACCCACAAGCAAGACCAATCAAATTAGCAATCTTTGCACTTGATCAAGGGGCATATTCCACCAACTTTGGTGATCATATGATCCAAAGAACACCAAATCACTTACCCGAAGTATGATGCAACACTCTAACACGTTCATAAATTCTATTATAACCTGCATATCAAGAAATCCATCTCCAAACATCAAAATCTTGCAAAAAAGGTACAAAGAACATATATGACAGCAACTAAAGCAATACCATATCATGTATTCCATGCATTAGTCCACATATCTGATCCAACAGTAATTTATATGGATTTCTTTATGTTCTAGCATACCTAGAAAAATACCAAATTTGAACCAGGTTGCTCTTGGGCTTGTTCTTGCTCACCAGCCCAGTCCTCAAGTCCCTGTCGATTTCCATAGGAAAAGCAACCAATTAAACACAACAATCTAGGTAATATCTAAGAAAAATTCATCATTAGAACCTAAATAAAAGGCAACACATTATTACCAAGAAAACCACCTCAGTAGTCCTACTTCCTAAGCTGCTGCATCAAGATGGGGATCCCGTGAGAGAGAGAGAAGAGGAGGCAGGGGAAAGTGAGAGGAGGGCAAACCTGCAGGTCCCTTCAAATAAGAGGTGAAGGAGGGTATTTTCCTACGATGGTGGTCATCGTCCTTGGCAACGGTGAAAGGCGGAGGGAGCTCCTCCACCACCGCCGCCGAGGTACTCTAGGCCGTCTCTCCGCCACCGGCTGCGCAATGCCGAGCTCGGCCTCCACGTCCCCCCGCGACCTATCGCCCTCCGCCCTGGCTGCCTCCTGCGTGCCCGTCGCCGGATCCTCCTTGAGCGCCCTGTCCGCGCAACCTCCTCCCGCGCCGCACCTCATCTCCCTCCGCCCCGGCCATCCGCTCGAGCCCGGCCGCGCGCTGGTCCGCCGGGCGACGCCCCTATGCCACCCATGCCATGGAGAAGGAGAGACGCGCGGCAGCGGGGACGAGAAGAGGAGAGCGCCGGCGTGGACGAGGAGAGAAGTGTGGCGGCGGCGATTGGAGGGCACGAGGGGAGAGGAGAAGGCCAGAGGCGAGACTGGATAGGGTTTGGCTGGTCGTGGCTGCCTTTTCCTCTCTTCTCCTGATATTTCTCTCTTCCTTTTACGGATCCAATCACAACACGGCACGTGGCCCAATCAGTGAGGCGGAGCGGGACGAGTGCCCTTTCCTCGCGCGACTGGTGGCCTGTCGTGGATGGCCTGGGAAGGCTCCATGAGCTTGCGGCAATTATACCTTTAGATGCTCCTCTGAATGGGGATCCAACGGTCGACTGAAACAACTACTCTTACTATTATCTGAAGTACCCGTCTTCTAGAATGGTCGCAATGATCGAGTCGTTAAAATCGACTTGGATCGACCGGGGCTGCTCAAAAGTCGTCATCTTCTAGAATGGCACTTAACCTCGGCACGTCTGCCGCACCATGACGATGACGAGCGCCGCTACTTCTGTAACCCGCTCTCTTCCTCCTTTTCCCTGCCGTCTCATCGCCGCCGCCGCGCACCGTCTTGCGCGCGGCTCCATGTTTGCCATAGGCGTGCTGGCTCCATTCACCATCTGCTAGTTCGGCGTGCTCGTCGGAGGCGACGACGGGTGCCACTCGAGCCGTTTTCCGTTGCTTGACCTTGGTGCCAGCCATGCTCTTGCTCCTCGGAGGGGACGCGGCACCGCTGACGACGGCGAGCGCGGAGCTGGCCCTGACGGCGAGGGCGGCCATGTCGTTCCCGGTGAGCGCGAGGCGAAGCATGGACATGGGGAGCACGAGGTAGAGCCACCCAGGCTGCAGCGCCTCCTCGTCCGCTAGCGCGCGCGGGGGCGCGTCGAGGCGGAGCTCGTCGGAGCTGCATAGGAAGACCGGCGCGCCACGGCGGCGCTCGTCGTCGCCCAGGGCCTCCCGCGCCGTGATGGGCGCCGCGTACTGCGCCATGGAGCCGTCCATGTCCACAACCTTCACGGTGGGCACTCTCCGCACTGATGATCCTGCGGACGGCGCCGACGCCGGCGAGCGCGAGACGCACGAACCCATTTCTTCCCTCGAGAGGACGTGTTCGGTTGGTTGGTTGATCTGGTGATCCGTTGATGCGGCCGACAGACGGAGCTTTGTGATGCAGCTTTTTATAGGGGAGACATTGGAAGCAGAGTGGAAATAGCGAATGCTTATGCGATGACGCAGGCCAGTTCGTCACGCGCTGCTGCTGTCAGTGTCAACGAGCTAACTACTTGGAGTGCAAGGTGCAAGGTGATCGCTTGAAGGGCAAGTCGTGGGAGGCTGCGCAAGGTTTGTGCTGAGAAAGTCCACGTTGTACGTGCCCCTGGAGTGGATAGGAAGTTGTATTCGCTTCTAGAAACGGGCAGCCCGGCCGTGCGTCCGAGTGGGACAAGGAATATCAGCATGTTCGGAAGAAAATACAGGCAGTGATCGCTGCCTGTCAGTGTCATGGCCAAAGCGCACGCATCTGTCCCGTTGATCACTGCCTGTCAGTGTCATGGCCAAAGCGCACGCATCTGTCCCGTCGTCCAATCTTGCACCAGCTGATTACTACGTTTAATTTGGGCCCAACTACTTAAGTAGTTTTGCTAATTATCACTTGGCTTGTGTTTCTATAGACCCAGGTCTCAAAACAGTGCAAACTTCCCACGAGACATCGTGGGTATCGTTTAATCTCATTCATTATATCCCTAATCATGAATGGTTATTATTTAATCTCAGTCGTTCTTGTGTTTTTAATTAGGAAAAATGTTTCACCTTTGGAGGTCTATGGAAGCACAACCTTATCTGTTTATTTCAATTTGCTTAATTTTCAGTTAGACTTCTAAACTGCTTATTGCGACCTATACATGATTCGCAATATGAGTTGTAGCTTAGAATTTTCTGATAATTTCACATGGGGTTGTCATTAGGGGAATGTGCCGAATCGTCCAATTCCTTCGTGATCTGTTCAAGTTATGAGTTGCAATATGTGCAACTAAGAAAATTACCTAAGACTTATGTTACATTTTTTTTACCACATACCATTACATTACTTTATGGTGTGTGCAATTCAATAAAGTCACTTACTAAGAATTAAGTTAATTGCACGTTGTCGCACACCCTGAAGCCTAAACTTTTGGACCTAGGTGATGGAAAAACCTATTTTATTGAACCGACAATTAGATGACAACCTGAGGGTTTTAAAGATTGATACTCAAAATACGATTTCTGCTGTGCACATCTTCTGAAATTTTTGTGGATTAAAAATACACTACTCATATGCACCTCGACATTGGGGCATGCGTTGGGCCATTTGTTGGAAGTTTTTGCCAGTTGCCAATACTCAGCCGGGGGGCATAATTTTCGGGTGAGTGGGTGGCACGAAGATGAGAATGCACAGTTTCATTTGGAAGATTTGGCTTCCTTGAAATGCCATTCTCGTCTCTTATTATTCTAGACTAGATAACATAGTTTAAATAAGGATGGTAATTTTACTCATGGGTAAAGGTACCTGTGGGTACCTTACATGTATGGAAAGGATATATATAAGCACATTTTTATACACATGTGTAGTATCCACACTCTACCAGTTAAGTTAATAGATATGCCACTGTACCCATGGGTTTACTCATAGCCTACCCGTTTATGTTGACATGTGGTTGTATGTAGCATAGCAGCCCAGTAGTACAAGGGTTGATAGCGGTCAAAAGATGTTTGTTATTTGTTAATTGTCAGATGTTATTTTGTGAAGTGTGGTGTGAGAATGTTAAGCTACCTTAAATTTATATCAACTGTCAATTTTTTATGTGGCTCGTTAACTTTTGTTGAGTTATGAGTATGAAATTGTGATTTTTAAATTTTGAGAATTGTTATATAGTCAGTTGCTTGTTATTGAGTTGAGGAAGTTCATTTTTTCTGTAAAATGTGATATCGATGAATGTAAATTGCAAATAACGTGTGCACCATTTATTCTACATGTTAGGTACTCCATGGATACCGGTACCATCGCGTATATGTTTAGGTAAAATTTATATCCACTGATAGCCTGATATGGATATGGATCGAAATTTATACACACTAGCTATACATGTATGGATATAGTTAAACTACCTACTATATGGATATGGATCAAAATGTGTACCTACTATATATAAGGTATGGGTATAGTATTACTCTACTTTATCCATACCCTAGCCATGTGCTCCTTTGATCTGTAGGACTTGTATAAAAATTGTGTAGGATTTAGATCCTATAGAATTTTTTTCTTCACTAGTTGTTTGATTCATATGAATATATCTCATAGAAACTAATCCTATATGAATCTTATAGTGCAAATCCTATAGGAAAAAATATTAGGTCATACCTCATAAAAAATTCCTTTGGTACAATAAAAAGAACCCAGCTTGCCATAAGATTCACCTAGTCATGAAATTTCAATCTCACTCTGGGCGTTCGGGAAATCCCGAAATTTTGAGACAGGAAATTTGGGAAAAACATATTCCGGGTTCCATAAAATGACACCCGAAAATGCATCACAATATTCGATTCCCGATAATTCGGGTACTCGACAATTCGGGTAAGGATCAGGAATTCCTGAATAACCCAAAATTACACACTGACCAAAGAAATGAACATCAAGAACTAGTGTTGGAGCTGCAGTCCTTCAATCGACGCGGTGGAGGTGTCACTTGCCGTTGGGGCGGTGTGGATGGAAGGCAGAGGCGTTCCGTCCAGCATCAAGGACGACAAGGAGGCATCGACGAGAAGAGGACGACGGGGAGGTGTCGACGAGGAGTTGACGGCAGGCAACAGTGGCGAGCGGCCAGAGTGTCTAGCTGCAGCAAGCGTTAGTCGGCACGGGTAGTCGTGGCGAGCGGCGGCGGCGGCGGGCGCGGTGGTGGCGAGCAGCGACGGTGAGTCTCAATGGGGGTCTGGGAGACGGGGCGTGGGGAAAGTGGAGAGGTTGTGTGGTAGTCTAGCTTGCACGTATTTCCACTTGGGTTGGCTTCAAGCTGTCGCCACGTCTAGGCTTTCTGAATCCAAAATGTTGATGGGCTTCTTCGGATATTCTGGTGCCAACACTAGTAGGAAAAGGCTCATCAGTGGCACATCAAAAATCAATTCTGTGGCGCACGGGCGGTGCGCCACAAAAATAGGATTTCTGTGGCGCACCTACCATAGAATTAAGTTGTTCTGTGACGCATATGGACGTGCTGCGCCACAGAAAAAGGTGCGCCACTAAATTCTATTTTGGTGCGCCACAGAACAATGTACAGGTATACTCGATTTTGTGCTCTCTGGTGTATTATACATGTTTTATACAGGTTTTGTACACATTATACATGTATAATATAGACAGATAGACAGATATAATATTGACACATATAACATAGCAACATTATACATCATCATCACAGTACTTATAGCCCGATCGAGTTACATATATAGTGGCAAGTGTCAAATGTTTTGCATACAACTCTTAATTCATACAAATTTCACAATTTCGAGATACAAAGTAGTCTTCATCTGGTTCCTCCTTTGCTCCCTCCTCTCTACCCACCAGGCTCGCTTGCATTGGGGTCTTCATCCAGTTCCTACTATGATTAAAATGGAAGAAAGTGAGACCAACAAGTCCGATGCACAAGAGAAATGGAATAAATGCCTCATACATTGTTGGTCAACACAAATATTAACATTCAGGGATGGTGTAAGTGAGACCAAGTCCGATGCACAAGAGATTGATATTTGTGCTATCTTACCAGGCTCACTTACGCCACCCCCAAGTGTACGGTGACCAAACATTTTAATCATCGTCATTTTGAAAATACCAAAGCAAATGAAATGACAAAATGGAATAAGTGCCTCATACATTGTTGGTCAACACAAATATTAACATTCAGGGATGGCGTAAGTGAGACCAAGTCCGATGCACAAGAGATTGATATTTGTGCTATCTTACCAGGCTCACTTACGCCACCCCCAAGTGTACGGTGACCAAACATTTTAATCATCGACATTTTGAAAATACCAAAGCAAATGGAATGACAAAATGGAATAAGTGCCTCATACATTGTTGGTCAACACAAATATTAACATTCAGGGATGGCGTAAGTGAGACCAAGTCCGATGCACAAGAGATTGATATTTGTGCTATCTTACCGAGCTCACTTACGCCACCCCAAGTGTACGGTGACCAAAAATTTTAATCATCGGCATTTTGAAAATACCAAAGCAAATGGAATGACAAAATGGAATAAGTGCCTCATACATTGTTGGTCAACACAAATACTATGGTCAGAAACCATAGTTGCAGTATACACCGCAGTATACTTTGCAGAAGGGCCCCCTTTGCCCGGCCGCCGTTCCGTGAACGGGTCCTTGACGACACAACAACGCCGATCTGCCTCTCCGGCGCAGAACCACGGCAGTCCCAGCCGCCTCCCTTGTGGCCACAAGGGAGGCGGCTTGGACTGGCGTGGTTCTGCGCCGGAGAGGCAGATCGGCGCTGTTGTCTCGTCAAGGACCCGTTCACGGAACGGCGGCCGGGGAAAGGGGGACCCGTCTACAAAGTATATTGCAGCGTATAGGTGACCAAACATTCTAATCATCAGCACTAAAATGGAAGAAAGAGCCAATGCAATTAAGAAGTAGCTAGTATGAACTAAATGGAATGCCTCATACTTTGTTGGTCGAAACAAATATTAACATCCGGGGATGGAGTAAGTGAGGCCAGGTAGGATGCACAAGATATTGATATTTGTGCCATCACACCAAGCCTCACTTGCTCCACCCCGAGTGTACGAGTGATCGACCAACCATCTAATCATCGACAAGTACAAAAACACCAACAAACCGAGCAACCATGGTGACATAAGTCAAGATGCTCAAACACACATAGCATGCATGGAGCAGATGCTCCAAAGGGATTATTCATCACTTGGTATATAGACCAAGTGATGCTGGCAAAAGAGAGACCAATCAAGAACCAGTAAATCCAGTAAGTGATAGATATGCCTAAACAAGCAACAACACATAGGATATCCCAGCTAACCAGATGAGACAAGTCTTGGTACCCAACTTAATCACCTAGCACCACCTAGCCTTTTAAAACCATCAGAAACAGTCCATTTTCTTCAAAGGATACCACAGTGGCATTCATTTACATGATCCCCTACTGTGGATATCTCTATTTTCATCAAAGCCAACAAGAAATAAGGGATTACCATAAGAGATTACTCATCACTTGGTAGTAATTAACCAAGTGATGCTGGCTAGAGTCCTTAAAAGAAATCCATCATAAGCATGGTCAAATACACATATATAGCATGGGGCGAGATGCTCCAAAGGGATTATATATTCATCACTTGGTAATTTGGAGAGCAAACAAGCAGTAGCCATATCACTCAATCCAATAATATAGTAATTTGGATCATAAGGCATCAATTAAGGAGGCAATTAACCGGGGACAAAGGGAAACATTTGATGATCCGGTAAGTGCATGACACTTTGAGCTGCCAAGAATAAAGGCCAACGAGTGGATAAACATCTGCAAGCAGGTCACACACACATGCAAACACATGTGTTGGCGGTAACTAAACAGCGAGAAGAACACCACCGGATATTCATGGGTACTTAGGATCGGTAGGGAATTGATAAAGTACGGTGAGGAGCAAGCATACCATCGAAACTGTCCATTTGAGAGAAATAACATTGGGGTAATGTTAAAATGTTTGTCTCCATATTTGGGAGACATTTTTAATATTGGAGTCTAGCTAATGGAAATCAAGAACTAGTCTTGATCTCCAAATGGTGATTAGAGGGAACTTATTCATCTTAAGCAACATTAGGGACAAATGGGATCATGCAAGGGACTTGGGTCATTTGGATCATAAGGCATCAATTAAGGAGGCAACCAGGGACAAAGGGAAACATTTGATGATCCATTATCATAGGCAACAAAGCAGCAACTTTTCCCCCTCTAATCTAGCTAGAGTCCTTAAAAGAAATCCATCATAAGCATGGTCAAATACACATATATAGCATGGGGCAGATGCTCCAAAGGGATTATATATTCATCACTTGGTAATTTGGAGAGCAAACAAGCAGTAGCCATATCACTCAATCCAATAATATAGTAATTTGGATCATAAGACATCAATTAAGGACGCAATTAACCAGGGACAAAGGGAAACATTTGATGATCCAGTAAGTGCATGACACTTTGAGCTACCAAGAATAAAGGCCAACAGTGGATAAACATCCGCAAGAAGCTCACACACACATGCAAACACATGTGTTGACGGTAACTAAACAACAGAAGAACACCACCGAGATATTCATGGGTACTTAGGATCGGTAGGGAATTGATAAAGTACGGTGAGGAGCAAGCATACCATCGAAATTGTCCATTTGAGAGAAATAACATTGGGGTAATGTTAAAATGTTTGTCTCCATATTTGGGAGACATTTTTAATATTGGAGTCTAGCTAATGGAAATCAAGAACTAGTCTTGATCTCCAAATGGTGATTAGAGGGAATTTATTCATCTTAAGCAATGATACGTCTCCGACGTATCGATAATTTCTTATGTTCCATGCCACATTATTGATGATATCTACATGTTTTATGCATACTTTATGTCATATTTATGCATTTTCCGGCACTAACCTATTAACGAGATGCCGAAGAGCCGATTCGTTGTTTTACTTGCTGTTTTTGGTTTCGAAATCCTAGTAAGGAAATATTCTCGGAATTGGACGAAATCAACGCCCAGGGGCCTATTTTGCCACGAAGCTTCCAGAAGACCGAAGAGAAGACGAAGTGGGGCCACGAGCTGGCGACACACTAGGGCGGTGCGGCCCAGCAATTGGCCGTGCCGACCTACTGTGTGGGGCCCTCGTGTGGCCCCCTGACCTGCCCTTTCGCCTACAAATAGCCTTCGTCGCGAAACCCCCAGTACCGAGAGACACGATACGGAAAACCTTCCAGAGACGCCGCCGCCGCCAATCCCATCTCGGGGGATTCAGGAGATCGCCTCCGGCACCCTGCCGGAGAGTGAATTCATCTCCCGGAGGACTCTACACCGCCATGGTCGCCTCCGGAGTGATGAGTGAGTAGTTCACCCCTGGACTATGGATCCATAGCAGTAGCTAGATGGTTGTCTTCTCCTCATTATGCTTCATTGTCGGATCTTGTGTGCTGCCTAACATGATCAAGATCATCTATCGGTAATGCTATATGTTGTGTTTGTTGGGATCCGATGGATAGAGAATACTATGTTATGTTGATTATCAATTTATATCTATGTGTTGTTTATGATCTTGCATGCTCTCCGTTATTAGTAGAGGCTCTGGCCAAGTTTTTACTCTTAACTCCAAGAGGGAGTATTTATGCTCGATAGTGGGTTCATGTCTCCGTGAATGCGGGGAGTGACAGAAACCCCTAACACCCCGTTTGGATGTAAGGTATTGGAGCATAGAATTTGAATTGGAATTGTGCTTCCCGGATTCGCCTGTTTGGTTGTCTTTGGAATTTAAGACTAGAATTGGCAGCCTAATTCCATGGAATCAAACTACAACTGAAAGACGCTTTCTCCAATACGGAGCCTCATCCCTCTGTATTGGGTGGAATTGGCTCTCCTTCCCGTCAACAATAAAGTGACAGAGACTACCGTAGGTTCACGTGGCCATTGCCACCGGATGTTTGCCGCCGACCAGTGATGCGACGCCGGAGGTTCGCCGCTGACCAGTGACGCGACGCCGGTGGTTCGCCGCCGACCGCCGCCGCCGGAGGTTCGCCGCCGACCACCTCCACCGTAGGTTCGCCGCCAACCACCGCCGCCGGAGGTTCGCCGCCGATGATAGCCGCCATCAAGGATCCTTTGATCATGGGCAGAAGCAACCAATCCATGGCTAGTGGCTCCCCCAGCGCCGGAACATCCATCAATCGATCGGGAAACTGGCCAGGCGTTGATGGGTACTAGTTGACTGTATTCATGAAGCTCGCTGTCTGGCCGATCGCTGATGGGGTGCTACACCATGGGCACCATTGGTTGGGAGGTGGGAGCCACGATGGGAGGAAGATCAGAGATGGGGGTTGTATGGTGATCACAGTGGACGGGAGCAGATTGGTCAATGACTCAATTCTAATGGCATGTACATCCAAACGTAAATTTGGTATTGCCATCTTATCAGATTCCAAGTAGTAATATTTTGCACAACCAAACGTTAGAATCTGTATTTAGACCCATTTCAATACGGAGTCTGATTTGGTATTGGACCCAATTCAATTCCAAGGCCCTGATACCTTACATCCAAACGAAGCGTAAGGTTATGGATGTGCTGTTGCCACTAGGGATAAAACATTGATGCTATGTCCGAGGATGTAGGTTGTGTTGTGCAGGTTCCATGTTGGCGCCGGAATCCCTGGTGTTGCGCCGCACTACATCTCGCCGCCATCAACCTTCAACGTGCTTCTTGGCTCCTACTGGTTCGATAAACCTTGGTTTCATGCGAGGGAAAACTTGCCGCTGTACGCATCACACCTTCCTCTTGGGGTTCCCAACGGACGCGTGCTGTACGCGTATCAAGCAGATTTTCTGGCGCCGTTGCCGGGGAGATCAAGACACGCTGCAAAGGGAGTCTCCACATCGCAATCTCTTTACTTTGTTTTTGTCTTGCTTTATTTTATTTACTACTTTGTTTGCTGCACTAAATCAAAACACAAAAAAATTAGTTGCTAGTTTTACTTTATTTACTATCTTGTTTGCTATATTAAAAACACACAAAAAATTAGTTACTTGCATTTACTTTATCTAGTTTGCTTTATTTACTATTGCCAAAATGGGTACTCCTGAAAATACTAAGTTGTGTGACTTCACAACCACAAATAATAATGATTTCTTATGCACACCTATTGCTCCAACTGCTACTACAGCAGAATTCTTTGAAATTAAACCTGCTTTCTCGAATCTTGTTATGCGAGAGCAATTTTCTGGTGTTAGTTCTGATGATGCTGCTGCCCATCTCAATAATTTCGTTGAATTGTGTGAAATGCAAAAGTATAAAGATGTAGATGGTGACATTATAAAATTAAAATTGTTTCCTTTCTCATTAAGAGGAAGAGCTAAAGATTGGTTGCTATCTCTGCCTAAGAATAGTATTGATTCATGAACTAAATGCAAGGATGCTTTTATTGGTAGATATTATCCCCCTGCTAAAATTATATCTTTGAGGAGTAGCATAATGAATTTTAAACAATTGGATAATGAGCATGTTGCACAAGCTTGGGAAAGAATGAAATCTTTGGTTAAAAACTGCCCAACCCATGGACTGACTACTTGGATGATCATCCAAACCTTTTATGCAGGACTGAATTTTTCTTCACGGAACCTATTAGATTCAGCTGCTGGAGGTACCTTTATGTCCATCACTCTTGGTGAAGCAACAAAGCTTCTTGATAACATGATGATTAATTACTCTGAATGGCACACGGAAAGAGCTCCACAAGGTAAGAAGGTAAATTCAATCGAAGAAACCTCTTCCTTGAGTGATAAGATTGATGCTATTATGTCTATGCTTGTGAATGATAGGACAAATATTGATCCTAATAATGTTCCGTTAGCTTCATTGGTTGCTCAACAAGAACATGTTGATGTAAACTACATTAAAAATAATAATTTCAACAACAATGCTTACCGGAACAATTCTAGTAACAACTATAGGCCATATCCTTATAATAATGGCAACGGTTATGGTAATTCTGATGGGAATTCTTACAACAATAATAGGAACACACCCCCTGGACTTGAAGCTACGCTTAAAGAATTTATTAGTACACAAACAGCTTTTAACAAATCTGTTGAAGAAAAGCTTGGGAAAATTGATATACTTGCTTCTAAAGTCGATAGTCTTGCTGCTGATGTTGATCTTTTGAAATCGAAAGTTATGCCTCATGAAAATCATAATAATAAAATTGTTACTACAACAAATGCCATCCAAGTTAGAATTAATGAGAATATAAGATTGATGGCTGAATTGCGTGCTAGGTGGGAAAAAGAAGAAAATGATAAAGAAGATAATATAGCTGAAGTCTGGACTATTACCACCACTAGCAATGCTAATGCTCCACATGTTGCTGCACCTCCTACTAATAATGGTAAAAGAATTGGTGTTAGCAATGTTTCCACTTCAAATGCAAAGTGCGAAAAACTGCCTGAAACTGCTAAAACTGCTGAAACTGCCTGTGATAAAACTGCTGAAATTTTTTCCAACATTGGGGATGATGATCCCATTGCTTTAGATTATAATGGTTTGGATTTTGATGATTGTCACATCTCTGAAGTTATAAATTTCTTACAAAAACTTGCTAAGAGTCCTAATGCTAGTGCTATAAACTTGGCTTTCACGAAACATATTACAAATGCTCTCATAAAAGCTAGAGAAGAGAAACTAGAACGCGAAGCTTCTATTCCTAGGAAGGAAGAGGATGGTTGGGAGCCCATCATTAAGATGAAGGTCAATGACTTTGATTGTAATGCTTTATGTGATCTTGGTGCAAGTATTTCTGTTATGCCTAAGAAAATTTATAATATGCTTGACTTGCCACCATTGAAAAATTGTTATTTGGATGTTAATCTTGCTGATCATTCTACAAAGAAACCTTTGGGGAGAGTTGATAATGTTCGCATTACCATTAACAATAACCTTGTATCCGTTGATTTTGTTGTCTTGGATATTGAATGCAATGCATCTTGTCCCATTATACCGGGAAGACATTTTCTTCGAACTATTGGTGCTATCATTGATATGAAGGAAGGTAATATTAAATATCAATTTCCTCTCAAGAAAGGTATGGAACACTTCCCTAGAAAGAGAATGAAGTTACCCTTTGATTCTATTATTAGAACAAATTATGATGTTGACACTTCGTCTCTTGATAATACTTGATATACACTTTCGCGCCTAGCTGAAAGGCGTTAAAGAAAAGCGCTTATGGGAGACAACCCATGTTTTTACTACAGTACCTTTATTTTATATTTGAGTCTTGGAAGTTGTTACTACTGTAGCAACCTCTCCTTATCTTAGTTTTGTGCATTGTTGTTCCAAGTAAAGTCGTTGATAGTAAGGTTCATACTAGATTGGATTACTGCGCAAAAACAGATTTCTTTGCTGTCACGAATCTGGGCCTAATTCTCTGTAGGTAACTCAGAAAATTATGCCACTTTACGTGAGTGATCCTCAGATATGTACGCAACTTTCATTCAATTTGAGAATTTTCATTTGAGCAAGTCTGGTGCCTCAATAAAATTCGTCTTTACGAACTGTTCTGTTTTGACAGATTCTGCCTTTTATTTTGCATTGCCTGTTTTGCTATGCTTGATGGATTTTTCGATTCCATTGACTTTCAGTAGCTTTGTGCAATGTCCAGAAGTGTTAAGAATGATTATGTCACCTCTGAACATGTAAATTTTGATTGTGCACTAACCCTCTAATAAGTTGTTTTGAGTTTGGTGTGGAGGAAGTTTTCAAGGATCAAGAGAGGGAGATGATACAATATGATCAAGGAGAGTGAACGCTCTAAGCTTGGGGATGCCCCGGTGGTTCACCCCTGCATATATCAAGAAGACTCAAGCGTCTAAGCTTGGGGATGCCCAAGACATCCCCTTCTTCATCGACAACATTATCAGGTTCCTCTAGTGAAACTATATTTTTATTCCATCACATCTTATGTACTTTGCTTGGAGCGTCGGTTTGTTTTTGTTTTTGTTTTTATTTGAATAAAATGGATCCTAGCATTCATTGTGTGGGAGAGAGACACGCTCCGCTGTTGCATATGGACAAGGATGTCCTTAGGCTTTACTCATAGTATTCATGGCGAAAGTTTCTTCTTCGTTAAATTGTTATATGGTTGGAATTGGAAAATCATACATGTAGTAATTGCTATAATGTCTTGGATAATGTGATACTTGGCAATTGTTGTGCTCATGTTTAAGCTCTTGCATCATATACTTTGCACCTATTAATGAAGAAATACATAGAGCTTGCTAAAATTTGGTTTGCATAATTGGTCTCTCTAAAGTCTAGATAATTTCTAGTATTGAGTTTGAACAACAAGGAAGACGGTGTAGAGTCTTATAATGTTTACAATATGTCTTTTATGTGAGTTTTGCTGCACCGGTTCATCCTTGTGTTTGTTTCAAATAGCCATGCTAGCCTAAACCTCGTATCGAGAGGGAATACTTCTCATGCATCCAAAATCCTTGAGCCAACCACTATGCCATTTGTGTCCACCATACCTACCTACTACATGGTATTTCTCCGCCATTCCAAAGTAAATTGCTTGAGTGCTACCTTTAAATTTCCATTCTTCATCTTTACAATATATAGCTCATGGGACAAATAGCCTAAAAACTATTGTGGTATTGAATATGTACTTATGCACTTTATCTCTTATTAAGTTGCTTGTTGTGCGATAACCATGTTCCTGGGGACGCCATCAACTACTCTTTGTTGAATATCATGTGAGTTGCTATGCATGTCCGTCTTGTCCGAAGTAAGGGCGATTTACCACTTATTTAATGGTTAGAGCATGCATATTGTTAGAGAAGAACATTGGGCCGCTAACTAAAGCCATGAATCATGGTGGAAGTTTCAGTTTTGGACATATATCCTCAATCTCATATGAGAACATTAATTGTTGCTACATGCTTATGCATTAAAGAGGAGTCCATTATCTGTTGTCTATGTTGTCCCGGTATGGATGTCTAAGTTGAGAATAATCAATAGCGAGAAATCCAATGCGAGCTTTCTCCTTAGACCTTTGTACATGCGGCATAGAGGTACCCCTTTGTGACACTTGGTTGAAACATGTGCATTGCGATGATAATCCCGGTAATCCAAGCTAATTAGGACAAGGTGCGGGCACTATTAGTATACTATATATGCATGAGGCTTGTAACTTGTAAGATATAATTTACATAACACATATGCTTTATTACTACCGTTGACAAAATTGTTTCTTGTTTTCAAAACCAAAGCTCTAGCACAAATATAGCAATCGATGCTTTTCTCTTTGAAGGACCTTTCTTTTACTTTTATGTTGAGTCAGTTCACCTATTTCTCTCCACCTCAAGAAGCAAACACTTGTGTGAACTGTGCATTGATTCCTACATACTTGCATATTGCACTTGTTATATTACTTTACATTGACAAATATCCATGAGATATACATGTTATAAGTTGAAAGCAACCGCTGAAACTTCATATTCCTTTGTGTTGCTTCAATGCCTTTACTTTGAATTATTGCTTTATGAGTTAACTCTTATGCAAGACTTATTGATGCTTGTCTTGAAGTACTATTCATGAAAAGTCTTTGCTATATGATTCATTTGTTTACTCATGTCATTTACATTGTCTTGATCGCTGCATTCATTACATATGCTTACAATAGTATGATCAAGGTTATGATGGCATGTCACTCCGAAATTATCTTTGTTATCGTTTACCCGCTTCGGACGAGCGAGAACTAAGCTTGGGGATGCTGATACGTCTCCGACGTATCGATAATTTCTTATGTTCCATGCCACATTATTGATGATATCTACATGTTTTATGCATACTTTATGTCATATTTATGCATTTTCCGGCACTAACCTATTAACGAGATGCCGAAGAGCCGCTTGTTGTTCTCTGCTGTTTTTGGTTTCAGAAATCCTAGTAAGGAAATATTCTCGGAATTGGACGAAATCAATGCCCAGGGGCCTATTTTGCCACGAAGCTTCCAGAAGACCGAAGAGAAGACGAAGTGGGGCCACGAGCTGGCGACACACTAGGGCGGCGCGGCCAAGCCCTTGGCCGCGCCGACCTACTGTGTGGGGCCCTCGTGTGGCCCCCTGACCTGCCCTTCCGCCTACAAATAGCCTTCGTCGCGAAACCCCCAGTACCGAGAGCCACGATACGGAAAAGCTTCCAGAGACGCCGCCGCCGCCAATCCCATCTCGGGGGATTCAGGAGATCGCCTCCGGCACCCTGCCGGAGAGGGGATTCATCTCCCGGAGGACTCTACACCGCCATGGTCGCCTCCGGAGTGATGAGTGAGTAGTTCACCCCTGGACTATGGGTCCATAGCAGTAGCTAGATGGTTGTCTTCTCCTCATTATGCTTCATTGTCGGATCTTGTGAGCTGCCTAACATGATCAAGATCATCTATCTCGTAATGCTATATGTTGTGTTTGTTGGGATCCGATGGATAGAGAATACTATGTTATGTTGATTATCAATTTATATCTATGTGTTGTTTATGATCTTGCATGCCCTCCGTTATTAGTAGAGGCTCGGCCAAGTTTTTACTCTTAACTCCAAGAGGGAGTATTTATGCTCGATAGTGGGTTCATGTCTCCGTGAATCCGGGGAGTGACGGAAACCCCTAAGGTTATGGATGTCTTGTTGCCACTAGGGATAAAACATTGATGCTATGTCCGAGGATGTAGATATTGATTACATTACGCACCATACTTAATGCAATTGTCTCGTTGTTTGCAACTTAATACTGGAAGGGGTTCGGATGATAACCCGAAGGTGGACTTTTAGGCATAGATGCATGTCTGGATAGCGGTCTATGTACTTTGTCGTAATGCCCAATTAAATCTCACAATACTCATCATATCATGTATGTGCATGGTCATGCCCTCTCTATTTGTCAATTGCCCAACTGTAATTTGTTCACCCAACATGCTATTTATCTTATGGGAGAGACACCACTAGTGAACTGTGGACCCCGGTCCATTCTTTACATCGAATACAATCTACTGCAATACTTGTTCTTACTGTTTTCTGCAAACAATCATCATCCACACTATACATCTAATCCTTTGTTACAGCAAGCCGGTGAGATTGACAACCTCACTGTTTCGTTGGGGCAAAGTACTTTGGTTGTGTTGTGCAGGTTCCACGTTGGCGCCGGAATCCCTGGTGTTGCGCCGCACTACATCTCGCTACCATCAACCTTCAACGTGCTTCTTGGCTCCTACTGGTTCGATAAACCTTGGTTTCATACTGAGGGAAAACTTGCCGCTGTACTGTAATGTCCCAGGTTTAGAGACGATCGAGGGGTAGATTTTAGAAAGGGATGTGCATTGCATGGCAAATTCTGGGGAAATTTCGCGCTTTTAAACAAAAACTGAATCGAAGGGGGACAAGTTTCTCTCTCGACACCTTACAGGGTTAGGGTTTCGAGAGTGCGACAAACTTGCATCTCACTTAACTAGTTTAGGGTTTTGAGAAGAGAGGGAGAGTTTGCATCAAACTTAAGTTGCATGATTGAATTCTAAATTAAGTGACATGGTTGAATTCAAACCAAAGTTGAATTTGAATTTCAAATTCAAACAATAAATAATTACCCTAAATAATGAATTGTGAGGAAATTCATTAAGTAAATTATAAATAATAAACAATATGAGCAATTAAAATAAAGTAAAGCTCATTAGGGAAAACTTTGAGCTTTATTGATCATCACACAATTTACATTGTCATTACAATATTCATAAGAGAAATAAATGAATAATACAACACATTACAAGAATTGCTCAATTAAGAAAAAGAAGATTACAATCAGTGACCTATCCTAAATTACAAGTCTAGTTTCATAAGATGCTTGGATCTGATGATCTTCATCTTCACTTGGTTATACTTTTGATTCCCTGCACACAACAAAGCAAGACATGAATTATGCCAAGTGGCATTGCCACTTGGCAGGTTAGAAGAATAATGGAAATGAGAGGATATGGTTCAGCTCTGCCGAGCTGATCTTCTCACATCCAAGTGCAAAGCATCAGGTACACACACACACACACAGGCAGCTTACAGTGCATGTGTGCATGCTAAACAGCACACCAAAGACTGGGAGGAGTCACCAAATGAAATCACCACCGCCGTCGACCGCGAGAGAGCAAGGGAGAGGCATATATAACCTTTTTTGAGCCAAACCCTAGCCGTTCACCGGCAGCAACTCCACAAGGGTAAGCACACCAAGAACAAGCAAGAACAGTGTGAACAGCTAGAGCTGTTTCACCTATCCCATAATCACCGAGAATCAAACCAAGCAGATCAAGCTTGCAAGGAGGAGCAAGGCAAGCCAAGAAATCAACCACGAAGCAAAACCTCTACACCAACACACTATTTCTAGGAGCCGGAGTGAGGTATACACATCAACATGAACAAACCAAATGGTTTTGTTCATAAATTGCACGAGCATGATCTCAAGCACACCACAAGGGTAGAAACCCTATATGTGAGTCATCATATGGCTATCGGCCAAATTGGTGCAAGTGAACAAGAGGGAAACAAATAGGAAAGCACCACGGGAACATTGGCTATGCCAAACCAAGTGACATAATCAAAGAAATCCAACAAGGAACTGATCCCTATCTAGCTAGTCAGCTTCACTTAGCACACTATAGCCAGCTACAGCCATCGAATCATGGATAGACTATCAAGTGTCTATTCATGTTTATCAACATCAAAGGAACCTGGCAAAACCACGAAGGATTCTTCCAGTGAGATATTTCCCAAATCACAGCAAGCCAACATGAGGTAGGAGCAACCATTTCTAAGCGCAGCAGAGCTCGTTAGGGTCACAATGACCTACCTATCCACATAGGAAATTCACCAAAGCATCACATCATTATCCAAGAGGATTCAGTATGAGCTAGGGTACCCAACCGATGGTTGGCATCCCTCTAGCTACATCAAATTCATCCATATGATCATTACCGATAAATCAGCTCACATCATTTATCTATCTAGTAAAGCAAGGAATTACAGATAAATGAAACAGTTAAGTAACCAAAGCACCAACATCTTGCCAGTGAACCAATGGCTCACTGCAAGCATCAGATGATGCTTGAGTAAGCATTAACACACACCAGCACAAGTATAAGTGTCACACAGACACCAGGTGAAGCACCGAGAAGGCACAGTGCAACAAGCAAGTGATGATCATTTGATCATCGTGGCTCGCTAGAGCATGCCAAGGCATGCTAGAATCAATCACCAGTATCACACATGAATTCTATGAATTAAACAGCCACAGATAAGCAACAATTAGATCACAGACTAGCACATAAACCATTTTTATGATTGTATCCAGAAGCATATCATCAAGGAATTGATGTATATGGACAACAATTAAGCCAAGCCAAACCTACTGTGAGCCAGAACTCAATAATCATCACACAAATAACACTGACTCTTGCTAAACAGCAAGAATCAACCACAGTAATGAACCAGGGGAGCTAAGGCTTGTTACAGCATAAGCAAGCAAGCAACAGCAATGGCTAGTGATGCTCGGATGAACATCTAGCCGAATAATAACATGTATAACCAAGGGTGAGCAGAAACATGAATCAAAGGAAGCACACGCCACAACACGATTCACACAAGCACATAGACTAGAGCAAGCATGGCGAAGAGCGTAGCGCACAGCAGATGCCTAGCCCAAGACAACGCAAGCGAGCTAGCACAAGCACTGTGGCTGGCAAAGCACAAGGCCACAGAAGCGTAGCAGCAGCAGTACATCGTCTAGGCAAGCATCTCCACAGGGAGAAGTCGGCCAGTGGCCGAGCCAGACGAAGAAGAGGAGAAGAGAAGAAGGTAGAACAGGTAACAGAGGAGGAAAGAGGAGGAGAAACTTACAGGCGAAGCAGATGAGCACGACCGCGGCAGCACGGCGGCACACGCCGGGCGACCGGCGGCGCCAGGCCAAGCCAAGCCTGGTCACCACATCACCGCAACGCCGGCATCTCCACGGCATCACCACGGCGCCGTGGACGCCGATGAACGACGGACCTTCACGGATCCGTGCGGCCGAGGCGCGAGCGCGTTGGGGAGAGTCGAGGTGGACACGAGCGTCAGATCGACGCGGACCACCATGTCCGCCGTCGAGAGGCGGTCCGGATCCGCACCAGTCTCATCGCCGATGATGGCCGAAGGCGGCCGGAGCAGGGCGGCGACGGCGGAGGTGATTTTGATGTCGCGGGAGCCGAAAGGGGATTAGGGTTACGGGGAGGAGGACGACGAAGCGATCGGGTCGGTTGGACCGAGCCCACCGGGCTGGTCCAACCTAACCAGCTCGGCCGCCCGACAGTGGGTCCGAGGGGTATTTTGGACATTTCCAAAATACCCATTTAAATGAAAATTTCCAAGAATTTTATAAAATAAGATACAGCTCTAAAAAAATAATTAAAAATATGAAAATTGATCAACATAAAATTCTCTACCTGAATAAAATATCAAAAAGAATTTTTGAAGACAACTAAGAATAAGACCTCATTTGATGATTTAAATAATCATTTAAATCACACATATAATTTTCTATAATGAAAATAAGTCCATTAATGTATTTGGACTTTAAAAACACCTTGACAACATTTCAAGGTTGTATTTTACTTTAAATCAAGTATCCTCAAATTATTCTTAGTATTAACCTCTTACATGAAATAATAACGACATCGGAAGGGGGGAACAAACCCTAAAAACTGGAATCATGCATAATTGCTTCTTTAACCATTGCCCTTATCGGACAATGATGCTATTTTTCAGAGACAGAGGACAAGGGTCAGTCCACACCTTCCAACTGCAAAACTTTGCAGTGTTCAGGCAAGTTCATCACTTGCTCATGTCATTTGAGTATCTTTATCAAATTACTTGCAAAGTACTATGGTTATCACTATTGCATAAAAATCAAAACCACTACTTTCATAACTATGAATATGACTATGTGGTGGGCAATGGAACCATGGATTGTGTTGATATGGTGGAGGTTCCATTGCAAGGGTTTATATCCATCTAGGATTAAACAACAAATGTCGCCAGTGATTCTTGTGCCGTAATATCCGTGTTAACCATAAGATCCGGAGTGGGACGGAGTAGTCAAAAGTGTTTCCACCTCTCGTTCATCAACGGATGCGCTTACCGTAGCAGTTGTATCTTGCGGAGCAACTTGTGGGTGGGGAACCCATTCTAAGTCCCCACGGTTATGCAGTGCATACCGTAGCGGTTGCGGCTTGCGGAACAACTTGTGGGTGGGGAACCCATTCTAAGTCCCCACGGTATTGCGGTCTATGATGGGTTGCAGCTACCGGCGAAGGAGTTTGGTTCGATCCCGGACCGTCGTCGTGGTCGGGGTCCACCCTGAAATTACGGGAATAATGGGACCGGCGTGGACCCGTGGTCGGGGCATGCAACAAAGGGTGGGTGTTCGAGGTAGCGGAGGAACATGATTGGCTAGACCTTATACCGGGCCTCACACCAAAGGAAGTGTGGACGGAAAGCTGCCCGGTTGGCACCAAGGTTAAGATCTCTTATGGGTAAAGCAACACACCTCTGCAGAGTGTAAAGAATCGTGACTCCGTCACTCCTCGTTCCGGATGAGGAACTGCGAACACGGCCGGAAAGGAGCTCCATGAAGTTCTAGTAAACCGGTGAAGGCCGACGGACATAGCTCTTTGAAATAAAAGCAATCTCTTGAAGAAATGTTTATCAAAACTTGCATTGGTATTAGACTTTCTGGTCTAATATCGTAGCTAGTGCATTAAACACCTCTTATCTATAATGAACTTGTTGAGTACGCTCGTACTCATCCCACTCTTAAATCCCATGCTTAGATTGTCTGAATCATCTGGAAGAGGACTGCAACAACAATGAAGAAGCCGAGATCATCGGCTATGATGAACCCGACCTCTCAGGAGGAGTTGAAGGCGTAGACTATCTCATAGTCTACGGATCCGGGGAGGCTTCCGGAGGAGAACAAGCCTAGAGATATCTGATAAGTAGTAGTAACCGAGCAGCCCGAACTCTTAGTATTTAGCTGCTCGAGGAAATAAATGTTTAGCTTAATGAGACTCTTATATTGTAAGTTAAGTTGGGTTCGCCTCGAACCCAGGAGTATTCCTCTTAGGACCCAAGAGGAGCTCCAAGATGACATGTGTATGATGGTTGTAATAATAAATGAATGAGTTATGGACCTGCTATGTTCTGCTGTACTACTCTGAGGGATGTAATATTTGCGGAATGGTACTTCGTGAATGTTATATCAACGACTGGCATACTACAACATGCAGTGGTATGCAGTGGTCACCACAGCTTGGTATCGAGCAAAAGCTTTGACCTTAGGTTGGAACCTAGTAAATGGGACCAAACGTTAGGAGTCAAATAGGACTAGTAAAGAATTCTCTAAAAATATGGTGTATATTCAATTGAGAATACAACAATCATATATTTTAGTGCGATAATTCTTTATTATCTCTATTATGATGCATTAGTACTAATCTTATAATCTTTCTATTTCTACAGCCAACATGGCAAGTTCACGACCGGGAAGAAACGTGAAAGTAATGGATTCCACACTAAGTGAATACCAAGGAGGACTTGCAGACATCTTACGAGCCATGTTACTTGAATTTGGGTGCGATCCCCAGATTCCAGTAAAGAAATACATGTTCTATGATGGTCCGGTATTGGCCAAGTGCAGGGTAGGACTGCGACTTCCCGAATCTTTGGGAATGAGCGTAGTCATGCCAGCAGGGGAAGCTAGGACAACCAACACAGCCTACCATATAGCTGTTATGAGAGCCATAACCGACATACGGGAACATAAGACGAAAGAGCTTATGGATTCCGAGTTCTCCCATATTCCTCATAATCAGGAGGAAGAAGATCCCATGCTCAACCACTACAAATATGCCAAACGCAAACCCATAGCAGCGGCAAAATATATGGATAATAGCCGCAACTTCATATCATTACTCTTTCAGTTGAACCATCATCTGATAGGAGCAATTGATACGATGCTAGAGGAATTTACTGAACCCAAGGAGGAGAGTAGGGGGAAAGAACCTATGGAGAATGTGGTGCACACACCAGTTTACTCAGCTGGTGACTACATCAGTATTGATCCACTTGAGCGTGAACCTACACCTGTTACACCTGGGAACTATCTGGGTAGTTCCTATGGGGGATACGAGGGCGGAGAGGAATCCGGAAACAACCAGCGTTCCGAGACTCCTATCGAGAATTCCACGGGTTGGCGTTGGGGATCTGATACTGGAACCCATAGTACTTCTGTGTATTATGATGGGGATATGAATGATGATGCCACAACCCAGAACCAGAGTTATCCCAGTAATGAAGGAGTTGATGGAGGGTATCCGACACAGGTTGAGTCGGGTATGAGTTTTGGTAACACCTATGGTGGAGCTACAGGGGAGTACACCCGATGGGTGGACTATGATGCACTCAACGATCAGTTTGTGAACACTGATTTCTCCCTAGGATCATCATCGGATTCGGATTACAAGCCAACGGGGAGACCTTATGTTCCGGGGTCTATCAGGAGGACGACACGTTCGACCGGATGGAAGCCTGGGATGTACCGGGAGTGAAGATCGACTAGAGTCCACCAAGGGAGGCGAGGCTATAATACACAAGTACCACGTGTATTATAGTATGTAATATTTGTATAAATTTGTACATATACTTTAATAAGTGAGTTTGCATACTCACATCGACTTGAGTATTGTAATAAGACCACTTAAGTATGTATATACAGGATATATGTTTTGTATGATTTGGATTTGCTTCTTGATTTCCATTGCGTGACTAGTTCGTGCACAAAGTTGAGCTCGTAAAACTTGCGCATGGAGTAATTATGAGTATCATCTTGTGTTGCGGAACTAGGGGGTTATGTCGGGAACGCTAGGAGACGAGACCGAAGCACAGCCGCATGGAGCGCGAAGCAAAACAAAAGGAAGAGGCTGAGGGTGCAGCCGGAGATCGGTTTCCACCACCACCACCACCCATGACGCAGCGAAAATTTTATCCAAGACATGCAGCTGGTAGAGGAGCGACAGCGTGTAACACTCGGAGCAGCAGAACAAATTCTTTCAAGATTTGTTGCAGCAGAAACAGGGTGGAGAGACTCGAGAACCCGGGAGTCACATTAGCGGACTTCCAAAACACTAAGCCTATATCTTTCGCATACGCGCCCGAGCCAATGGACGCGGAAGATTGGCTGATGGATACTGAGCGAAAGCTCAACACCGTTGGATGTAACGACCAAGAGAAGGTTCGTTATGCTACCCATCTGCTGTGTGGACCTGCCGCATCATGGTGGGACAATATTGTAGCCGTTTATCCGGCTGGAAAGGTATTTACCTGGGAGGAATTTGCAAGGAAGTTCAGGGAATCCAATGTCCCTGAAAGTATTGTGGAACTGAAGCGTCGAGAATTTGAAAGTCTCGAGCGTAAGGACAAGGCAATCCCGACCTATGTCGTGGAGTTCTCTAAAGCTGTCCCGGTACGCTGTTGAAGAAGTCAACACCGAGGACAAGAAGAAAAAGAGATTTCTGAGGGGGTTAAGTCCCCAGTTCAATGTTCAGCTCCGTATGATGAGAGCGACGGAGTTTCAAGAGTTGGTGGATGCAGCCATCACTCTGGAAGATGATTTCAAGCAATTGCAGGAGGAGAAGCGGAAAAAGGCCAAGTTTGAGCCTAAGAGGTTTGTTAGTAACAAGCCTAATACCAGCTTGAGTTTCAAGCCCAGATTCAACAACAACAACAACAACAACAACAACAACTACTACGGTAGTAGGAAGAACCAAGCATTTCAGACTGCTAACCAAATAGTTTGTCGCATCTGCGGGTTTAAAGGACATACTTCAAAGGACTGTCGCAAACCCAGAATCATCTGCTTCGGGTGTCGCCAGGAGGGGCACATGATGAAAGACTGCCCTAATAAGAAGAATGGAGGAGGTCAATCTGGAGGAGGTGGAGGTCGAGGAGGAAACACCGGAGGCAACTGGAAGAATAAGAAGCCCTTCGGCAAGCTGAACTGTACCAGTCTGGAGGAGGTGGTCAACTCTGACCAGGCGGTGATAGGTACGCTCCAGATACTCACTCATCCTGGCAAAGTACTTTTTGATACCGGTGCAACTACATCATTCATTTCTCAACAATTCATCACCAAACATGGGATTAGTTGCACTAAGTTAGATACACCCATAACCATACTTTCGCGGGGGGAACGATAGTAGTAACCCATGCCAAACAAAAACAAGTCATTATGATCAATAAGTGCGCGTTTGACGCGGACCTATTCATTTTACCGATGAAGGACATTGATGTCATTCTTGGTATGAACTGGTTAGAAGCTAATGGAGCATTGATCGACTGTGTAAATAAGACGGTGTCTTTGAAAAGCCCCGATGGAAGTAGAATGATCTACCAAGGCGACAAACATACACAGATTGAAGTTGAGCTACAGCTGAACAGCATGAAGGAGGTGAAGTTAGAAGATATACCTGTAGTAAATGAATTCCAGGATGTGTTTCCCGCGGAATTACCTGGTATGCCACCAGATAGGGAGATAGAATTCACTATCGACCTAATTCCAGGAACAGCTCCGATTGCTAAGGCACCATATAAGATGGGGCCCAAGGAATTGAAAGAACTTAAGGAGCAACTGGATGACTTGGAACAAAAGGGATTCATTCAAGAGAGTGTTTCACCATGGGGATCACCTGTGATCTTCGTGGATAAAAGAGATGGAGGAAGAAGGATGTGCGGAGACTACAAGAATCTGAACAACGTCACAATCAAGAACAAGTACCCACTTCCAAGAATACAAGATCTATTTGATCAAGTGAGAGGCGCGGGAGTCTTTTCCAAGATTGATCTAAGATCCGGTTATCACCAGATAAAGATCAAGAAGGAAGACGTTCCGAAAACTGCCTTTGTCTCAAGGTATGGACACCATGAATACCTGGTAGTACCTTTTGGATTGACCAATGCCCCGAAGAATATTCATGAATCTCATGAATAAGATATTCATGCCATATCTAGACAAGTTTGTCATCGTATTTATCGATGATATCTTGATATATTCCAAGAACAAGGCCGAACATGTCGAACATTTGAGGTTAGTGTTGCAAACACTAAGGGAACATCAACTCTATGCCAAATTTAGCAAGTGTGAATTTTGGCTAGATCAAGTGGAATTCCTTGGTCATGTTATTAGTAAAGATGGAATAGCCGTTAACCCGAGTAAGGTAGCAGCAGTTCTAGAATGGGAAGCACCCAAGACTGTCAAGGAAATCCGAGGATTCCTAGGAATGGCAGGATATTATCGGAGATTCATTGAAGGATTCTCTAAGATAGCAGGACCTATGACAAAGCTGTTAAGGAAGAACACACCATTCGTGTGGTCAGAGGAGTGTGAGAAGAGTTTTCAAACTCTGAAGGAGAAACTCACCACGGCACCGGTGTTAGCGGTTCCGGAAGTTGGCAAGGATTACACCGTGTACTCGTGACGCATCCAAGCATGGATTGGGTTGCGTACTCATGCAAGATCGGAAAGTGATATCTTATGGATCGAGGCAACTCGGACCTCATGAAGTGAATTATCCAACCCATGACTTGGAATTAGCAGATAGTCGTATTTGCACTCAAAACTTGGAGACATTTTCTCTATGGAGCTAAGTGTGAGCTCTATACAGTACCATAAAAGCCTCAAATATTTCTTCACTCGAAGGAACTCAACATGAGGCGGAAAAGATGGCTAGAATTGATCAAGGATTATGATCTGACAATCAATTACACACCAGGGAAGGCTAATGTTGTAGCAGATGCCCTGAGTAGGAAGAGCACCGGAGGAGTGGAACAAGAAATATCACCGGAGTTGAGGAAGGAAATAAGTCAAGCCCAAATACAACTTTGGGAGAAGGAAGCTCATGAAGGACTATCAGCTTTACAAGTAGCCGATGAGCTAAATGTCAACCTGAAGAATGAGATAATGATGGGTCAGCTGGATGATCCATTCATCATGGAAGAAATGAGAAGAATAGATGAGGGAAGACCATCAGAATTTCACCGCGGAGAATCGGGATCATTATGGTTCCAGAAAAGAATTTGCGTTCCGGATATTGCTGAAATTAAGGAAGTAATACTCCGGGAAGCTCATCAAACACCATATTCCATACATCCGGGAAGTACAAAGATGTACATGGATCTAAAGGAACTATTCTGGTGGAATAACATGAAGAGGGAGATAGCACAATATGTGGCGGAATGCCATACCTCGCCGAGAGTGAAGGCTGAACACCGCAGTCCGGCAGGGAAGTTACAACCTTTACCTATTCCAGAGTGGAAATGGGAGGAAATAGGGATGGATTTCATCACCGGACTACCCATGACCAATAAAAAGAAGGACATGATATGGGTAATCGTGGACCGGTTGACGAAGAGCGCCCACTTCTTAGCAGTAAACCAGCAGGATAAAGGAGAGAAACTCATCGATCTTTACATCAAAGAGATCGTGAGTAAGCATGGAGTGCCTAAGAAGATCGTGTCTGGATCGAGGATCCGTGTTCACATCAGCATTCTGGAAGCAACTACACGAAGCTTTAGGATCCAAGTTGGACTATAGTACCGCTTATCATCCCCAGACAGGTGGACAAACCGAGAGAACTAACCAGATCCTAGAGGATATGCTTAGGGCTTGTGCCCTAGACTTCGGAGGATCATGGGAGGAGCACTTACCACTAGCAGAGTTTTCATACAATAATAGCTATCAAAGCAGCATCAAGATGGCACCATTTGAAGCTCCGTATGGAAGAAAGTGTAGATCACCGATATGTTGGTATGAAGCCGGAGCAAGCAAAGAGTTCAACCCCGATTATGTCAAAGAAAAACAACAAATCATTGACATTATCGGAGATAGGCTCAAGATAGCCCAAAGTCGGCAAAAGAGTTATGCCGATCGAAGAGGAGAACATGGGAGCCACGAGTTGGAGACATGGTTTATCTTAAGGTAAGCCCGATGAAAGGACTCCAGAGGTTTGGAGTAAAAGGAAAGCTCAGCCCTAGATATATAGGACCTTTCAAGATACTGAGTCAGAACCGAGGTTTAGCCTTTGAATTGGATCTACCGGGAAGGCTAGCTCAAGTTCACAATGTATTCCATGTGTCACAACTCCGGAAATGCTTAAAGACCCCAGATGAACCAGTATCACATGATGAGCTCGAGTTACAACCAGACTTGACTTACATCGAGAAGCCAGCCAAGATTCTCGAGGAGAGCCGGAAACAACTCGTAAATAAAGCTATCAAGTATCGCAAGATACAATGGAAGCATCACCCCGAGAGGGAAGCCACCCGGGAAAAAGAAGAAGACCCGAGGAAAACATACCCCGAGCTGTTCGGGTATTACAACCACAACTTCGGACGAAGTTTTCTTTAAGGGGGAAAGGCTGTAATGTCCCAGGTTTAGAGACGATCGAGGGGTAGATTTTAGAAAGGGATGTGCATTGCATGGCAAATTCTGGGGAAATTTCGCGCTTTTAAACAAAAACTGCATCGAAGGGGGACAAGTTTCTCTCTCGACACCTTACAGGGTTAGGGTTTCGAGAGTGCGACAAACTTGCATCTCACTTAACTAGTTTAGGGTTTTGAGAAGAGAGGGGAGAGTTTGCATCAAACTTAAGTTGCATGATTGAATTCTAAATTAAGTGACATGGTTGAATTCAAACCAAAGTTGAATTTGAATTTCAAATTCAAACAATAAATAATTACCCTAAATAATGAATTGTGAGGAAATTCATTAAGTAAATTATAAATAATAAACAATATGAGCAATTAAAATAAAGTAAAGCTCATTAGGGAAAACTTTGAGCTTTATTGATCATCACACAATTTACATTGTCATTACAATATTCATAAGAGAAATAAATGAATAATACAACACATTACAAGAATTGCTCAATTAAGAAAAAGAAGATTACAATCGATGACCTATCCTAAATTACAAGTCTAGTTTCATAAGATGCTTGGATCTGATGATCTTCATCTTCACTTGGTTATACTTTTGATTCCCTGCACACAACAAAGCAAGACATGAATTATGCCAAGTGGCATTGCCACTTGGCAGGTTAGAAGAATAATGGAAGCTCTGCCGAGCTGATCTTCTCACATCCAAGTGCAAAGCATCAGGTACACACACACACACAGGCAGCTTACAGTGCATGTGTGCATGCTAAACAAAGACACCAAAGATCGGGAGGAGTCACCAAATGAAATCACCATCGCTCGTCGACCGCGAGAGAGCAAGGGAGAGGCATATATAACCTTTTTTGAGCCAAACCCTAGCTCGTTCACCGACAAGCAACTCCACAAGGGTAAGCACACCAAGAACAGCAAGAACAGGTGAACAGCTAGAGCTGTTTCACCTATCCCATAATCACCAGAATCAAACCAAGCAGCAAGGTTGCAAGGAGGAGCAGGGCAAGCCAAGAAATCAGCACAGAAGCAAAACCTCTACACCAACACACTATTTCTAGGAGCTGGAGTGAGGTATACACATCAACATGAACAAACCAAATGGTTTTGTTCATAAATTGCACAGGCATGATCTCAAGCACACCACAAGGGTAGAAACCCTATATGTGAGTCATCATATGGCTACTGGCCAAATTGGTGCAAGTGAACAAGAGGGAAACAAATAGGAAAGCACCCCGGGAACATTGGCTATGCCAAACCAAGTGACATAATCAAAGAAATCCAACAAGGGACTGATCCTATCTAGCTAGTCAGCATTCACTTAGCACACTATAGCCAGCTACACCATCGAATGATGGATAGACTATCAAGTGTCTATTCATGTTTATCAACATCAAAGGAAACTGGAAAAACCACAAGGATTCTTCCAGTGAGATATTTCCCAAATCACAGCAAGCCAACATAGGTAGGAGCAACCATTTCTAAGCAGACAGAGCCTGTTAGGGTCACAACAGCTACCTATCCACATAGGAAATTCACCAAAGCATCACATCATTATCCAGTAGGATTCAGTATGAGCTAGGGTACCCAACCAGTGGTTGGCATCCCTCTAGCTACATCAAATTCATCCATATGATCATTACTGATAATCAGTTCACATCATTTATCTATCTAGTAAAGCAAGGAATTACAGATAAATGAAACAGTTAAGTAACCAAAGCACCAACATCTTGCCAGTGAACCAATGGCTCACTGCAAGCATCAGATGATGCTTGAGTAAGCATTAACACACACCAGCACAAGTATAAGTGTCACACAGACACCAGGTGAAGCACCAGTAAGGCACAGGCAACAAGCAAGTGATGATCATTTGATCATCAGGGCCTGCTAAAGCATGCCAAGGCAGGCTAGAATCAACCACCAGTATCACACATGAATTCTATGAATTAAACAGCCACAGATCATCAACAATTAGATCACAGATTAGCACATAAACCATTTTTATGATTGTATCCAGAAGCATATCATCAAGGAATTGATGTATATGGACAACAATTAAGCCAAGCCAAACCTACTGTGAGCCAGAACTCAATAATCATCACACAAATAACACTGTCTCTTGCTAAACAGCAAGAACCACTCACAGTAATGAACCAGGGGAGCTAGGGTTTGTTACAGCATAAGCAAGCAAGCAACAGCAATGGCTAGTGATGCTCAGATGAACATCTAGCCAGATAATAACATGTATAACCAAGGGTGAGCAGAGACATGAATCAAAGGAAGCACACGCCACAGCACGATTCACACAAGCACATAGACTAGAGCAAGCATGGCAGTAGCAGTAGCGCAGCAAAGATGCCTAGCCCAGCACAACACAGCAGCTAGCACAGCACCAGGGCTGGCAAAGCACAAGTCCACAGAAGCGTAGTAGCAGCAGCACATCATCAAGGCAAGCATCTCCACAGGGAGAAGTCGGCCAGTGGCCGAGCTAGACGAAGAAGAGGAGAAGAGAAGAAGGTAGAACAGGTAACAGAGGAGGAAAGAGGAGGAGAAACTTACAGGCGAAGCAGATGAGCACGACCGCGGCGGCACGGCGGCACACGCCGGGCGACGGCGGCGCCAGGCCAAGCCAAGCCTGGTCACCACATCACCGCAACGCCGGCATCTCCACGACATCACCACGGCGCCAGGGACGCCGATGAACGGCGGACCTTCACGGATCCGTGCGGCCGAGGCGCAGGCGCGTTGGAGGAGAGTCGAGGTGGACACGAGCGTCAGATCGACGCGGACCACCATGTCCGCCGTCGAGAGGCGGTCCAGATCCGCACCAGTTCGTCGCCGATGATGGCCGAAGGCGACCGGAGCAAGGCGGCGACGGCGGAGGCGATTTTGATGTCGCGGGAGCCCGAAAGGGGATTAGGGTTACGGGGAGGAGGACGACGAAGCGACTGGGTCGGTTGGACCGAGCCCACTGGGCTGGTCCAACCTAACCGGCTCGGCCGCCTGACAGGTGGGTCCGAGGGGTATTTTGGACATTTCCAAAATACCCATTTAAATGAAAATTTCCAAGAATTTTATAAAATAAGATACAGCTCTAAAAAAATAATTAAAAATATGAAAATTGATCAACATAAAATTCTCTACCTGAATAAAATATCAAAAAGAATTTTTGAAGACAACTAAGAATAAGACCTCATTTGATGATTTAAATAATCATTTAAATCACACATATAATTTTCTATAATGAAAATAAGTCCATTAATGTATTTGGACTTTAAAAACACCTTGACAACATTTCAAGGTTGTATTTTACTTTAAATCAAGTATCCTCAAATTATTCTTAGTATTAACCTCTTACATGAAATAATAACGACATCGGAAGGGGGAACAAACCCTAAAACTGGAATCATGCATAATCGCTTCTTTAACCATTGCCCTTATCGGACAATGATGCTATTTTTCGAGAGACAGAGGACAAGGGTCAGTCCACACCTTCCAACTCGCAAAACTTTGCAGTTGTTCGAGCAACTTCATCACTTGCTCATGTCATTTGAGTATTTTTATCAAATTACTTGCAAAGTATTATGGTTATCACTATTGCACAAAAATCAAAACCACTACTTTCATAACTATGAATATGACTAAGTGGTGGGCAATGGAACCATGGATTGTGTTGATATGGTGGAGGTTCCATTGCACGGGTTTATATCCATCTAGGATTAAACAACAAATGTCGCCAGTGATTCTTGTGCTGTAATATCCGTGTTAACCATAAGATCCGGAGTGGGACGGAGTAGTCAAAAGTGTTTCCACCTCTCGTTCATCAACGGATGCGCTTACCGTAGCGAGCTTGTATCTTGCGGAGCAACTTGTGGGTGGGGAACCCATTCTAAGTCCCCACGGTTATGCAAGTGCATACCGTAGCGGTTGCGGCTTGCGGAACAACTTGTGGGTGGGGAACCCATTCTAAGTCCCCACGGTATTGCGGTCTATGATGGGTTGCAGCTACCGGCGAAGGAGTTTGGTTCGATCCCGGATCGTCGTCGTGGTCGGGGTCCACCCTGAAATTACGGGAATAATGGGACCGGCGTGGACCCGTGGTCGGGGCATGCAACAAAGGGTGGGTGTTCGAGGTAGCGGAGGAACATGATTGGCTAGACCTTATACCGGGCCTCACACCAAAGGAAGTGTGGACGGGAAAGCTGCTCCGGTTGGCACCAAGGTTAAGATCTCTTATGGGTAAAGCAACACACCTCTGCAGAGTGTAAAGAACCGTGACTCGTCACTCCCCGTTCCGGGATGAGGAACTGCGAACACGGCCGGAAAGGAGCTCCATGAAGTTCTAGTAAACCGGTGAAGGCCGACGGACATAGCTCTTTGAAATAAAAGCAATCTCTTGAAGAAATGTTTATCAAAACTTGCATTGGTATTAGACTTTCTGGTCTAATATCGTAGCTAGTGCATTAAACACCTCTTATCTATAATGAACTTGTTGAGTACGCTCGTACTCATCCCACTCTTAAATCCCATGCTTAGATTGTCTGAATCGTCTGGAAGAGGACTGCAACAACAATGAAGAAGCCGAGATCATCGGCTATGATGAACCTGACCTCTCAGGAGGAGTTGAAGGCGTAGACTACCTTATAGTCTACGGATCCGGGGAGGCTTCCGGAGGAGAACAAGCCTAGAGATATCTGATAAGTAGTAGTAACCGAGCAGCCCGAACTCTTAGTATTTAGCTGCTCGAGGAAATAAATGTTTAGCTTAATGAGACTCTTATATTGTAAGTTAAGTTGGGTTCGCCTCGAACCCAGGGGTATTCCTCTTAGGACCCAAGAGGAGCTCCAAGATGACATGTGTATGATGGTTGTAATAATAAATGAATGAGTTATGGACCTGCTATGTTCTGCTGTACTACTCTGAGGGATGTAATATTTGCGGAATGGTACTTCGTGAATATTATATCAACGACTGGCATACTACAACATGCAGTGGTATGCAGGGTCACCACATGTACGCATCACACCTTCCTCTTGGGGTTCCCAACGGACGCGTGCTGTACACGTATCAAGCAACATTAGGGACAAATGGGATCATGCAAGGGACTTGGGTCATTTGGATCATAAGGCATCAATTAAGGAGGCAACCAGGGACAAAGGGAAACATTTGATGATCCATTATCATAGGCAACAAAGCAGCAACTTTCCCCCTCTAATCTAGCTAGAGTCCTTAAAAGAAATCCATCATAAGCATGGTCAAATACACATATATAGGATGGGGCAGATGCTCCAAAGGGATTATATATATTCATCACTTGGTAATTTGGAGAGCAAACAAGCAGTAGCCATATCACTCAATCCAATAATATAGTAAATTGGAGAGCAAACAAGCAGTAGCCGCACGGGAGAGGAAGAGGGAGGGGAGGGGAGGCGCTAGAGATGGAGCTCACCGACGATGCTGTTGGAGGAGGGGCCGGGTAGAGGAAGAGGGAGGGGCCGGGTAGGGGTGGAGGAGGAGGTTGACGATGATGGGAGGGGTGGAGGAGGAGGAAGACGCGGCGGATCCTCCTCCTTGACGCGCCGCCGGCCCCTCCTCCTCCATGCGGCGGCCCCTCCTCCTCCACGCCGCAGCGGCTTGTGCTGCTGGTGGCGGGGATGGGTGGAGCGTGGCAGCATGCGGCCCTCGCGGAGGAAGGAGGCGGCGGCAACGACGACGGCCACGCTCACCATGGAAGGCGGCGGCGCGCGAGGGAGAGAAAGAGGGGTGGAGGAGGAAGAAGTACGGCCGGCGGCGCGCGAGGGAGAGGAAGAGGGGTGGAGGAGGAAGAAGTACGGGCGGGGGGAGGGGGTACGGTTGGATATAGAAGGCGCTATTTCTGTGGCGCACCAGCACGAGTGCGCCACAGAATCAACTACTTCTGTGGCGCACCAGAGACAGTGCGCCACGGAAACACTTATTTCTGTGGCGCAGCAGGCCACGTGCGCCACAGAAATACCTACACTAATAGTTGGTGGTGGCAGGATGTGGGCCCCACGTACTTTCTGTGGCGCACGGCTCAGTAGTGCGCCACAAAAATAGCTTATTTTTGTGGCGCATTCTGTCTCGTGCGCCACAGAAAGATTTTCTGTGGCGCAGTTCTGCTGGTGCGCCACAGAACTAAGCTCCACCTATAAGCATTTCCCTACTAGTGCAAGACTACAATCCCGAAATTTCTGAAAAAAATTCGGGAATTCCAAACACCTTTCCGAATAGATGCTCGGGTTTTTTGGGTTCGGCATATACGGGTTTGGGATCGGAAATTCGGGTTCGGAATTCGGGATTTATGTCCGGAGTGATCTCAATCCTATGATTTTTCTTTTTGAGTGGAATCCTATGATTTTTCTATTTCTATGTTTTTTCCTATCTATGAATCAAAAGAGCCCAAGTTCCAAACAAAGTAATGTGAACTTAACGGCCCATTAACCCATCCCATTGCACTTTCATTTTCCATGGTCAAACATTCGATGTACACGCATGAAACAATCAAAATATGCTGCACATGATACTATGCACGGATCCGCTCGACCGCTCCTCTTAATGTGGATCCAATGATCGACTGAATAAACTATCTAAACTGGCTAACTATTTGCAATGATCGAATCGTTGAAATTGACTTCGATATGGGGCTGCTCAAAAGTCATCCTCTTCTAGAATGGCCGTTAACCTCGGCACGTCTGCCACACGACGACGATGACGAGCGCCGCGACTTCTGTAACCCGCTCTCTTCATCGTCTTCCCCGCCGTCTCATCGCCGCCGCCGCCGCGCACAGTCTTGCGCGCGCCACCGTATTTGCCGTACGCGCGCTGGCTCCATTCACCGTCTTCTAGTTCGGCGTGCTCATCGGTGGAGACGATGGGCGCCACTCGAGCCGTTTTCCGTTGCTTGCGCTTGGTGCCAGCCACGTTCTTGCGCCTCGGAGGGGACGTCACGCCGCTGGCGACGGAGAGCGCGGAGCTGGCCCTGAGGGCGAGGGCCGCCATCTCCTGCCCGGAGAGCGCCAGGCGGAGCATGGATACGGGGAGCACGAAGTAGAGCCATCCTGGCTGCAGTTCCTCCTCGTCCGCCAGCGCGCGCGGGGCGCGTCCAAGCGGAGCTCGTCGGATATGGATGAAAATTTATACTCACGTGTGTGGGTATAGTATTTACTTATATCCTACCCATTTGCCCTCCTTAAGTTCGAAACAAAATAATCTAAACTTAGCGGCGCATTAACTCATCCCATTGCACTTTCATTTTCCTTGATTAAACATTCGATGTACGCACATCAAAGAATCAAAATATGCTGTACATGGTACTATACACGGATCTCCTCCTCTGAAGGTGGATCCAACGATCGACTGAATAAATAAACTCTACGTATCTAAACTAGCTAAATAATCGCAATGATCGAGTCGTTGAAATTGACTTTGCTAGGGGGCTGCTCAAAAGTCATCTTCTTCTAGAATGGCGCTTAACCTCGGCACGTCGTCTGCCGCACGACGACGATGGCGAGCGCTGCGGCTTTTGTAGCCCGATCTCTTTCTCGTCTTCCCAGCTGGCTGAGCACCGCCGCCGCGCACTGTCTTGCCAGCGCCACCATATTTGCTGTACGCGTGCTCACTCCATTCACGGTCTGCTAGTTCGGCCTGCTCGCCGGGGGAGACGAGTGGCGCCACTCGAGCCATTTTTCGTTGCTTGCGCTTGGTGCCAGCCGCGTTCTTGCGCCTCGGAGGGGACGCGACGCCGCTGACGATTGCGAGCGCGGAGCTGGCCCTGAGGGCGAGGGCCGCCATCTCCTGCCCAGAGAGCGCCAGGGGGAGCATGGACAGAGGGAGCACGAAGTAGAGCCATCCTGGCTGCAGGTTCTCCTCGTCCGGCAGCGCGCGCGGGGGCGCGTCCAAGCGGAGCTCGTCGGAGCTGCACAGGAAGAGCGACTCGTTTCCGTTGCGCTCAGCGTTCCCCAGGGCCTCGCGCGCCGTGACTGGCGCCGCGTACTGCGTCATGGAGCCGTCCAGGCCGACCACCTTCGCCGTGGCCGCTCTTCGCCCAGATGAGCCCGCTGCCGACGCCTGGGAGCGCGAGACGCACAAGCCCATTTCTTCCCTCGCGACGACGTGCTTGTGCGTGTAATATGCGCCGCCGTGAGCCTGTCGAAGCAAAGGGCGAAGTGGATTGGTTGATTGATCTGCTGATCCGTTGGTACCTCGGGCTACCGGAGAGCCTGCGACTGCCTCGGCTTTTTATACGGGGAACATGGGAAGCAGCTTGGAAATATGGCATGTTTGCGCGGTGACGCAGGCCGGTTCGTCATCCGATGATTGGGCTCGTGGGGTTGCCAGTGTTAACGGAGATGACTACTTGCATTGCAAGCTGATCGCGTGATTGTCAAGTTGTGGGAGGTTTCGCAGATTAGGCTGAGAAAGTTCTGCTCAAAATACGTATTCGCTTCTAGAGACCGACAAGCCGGCCGTGCGTACGAGTGGGACAACTGGACAAGAGTATCAGCGAGTTTCTGAACAGAATATGGGACAGTGAGCAATTGTAAAGCCGTTTCCGTGTGATAACGGCGGCCTTTTCATCAATCGTCCGTCGTCACGGCGCGCGACAGCTGACTGTGATGTTTTCTTGGATATAAATAACTTGTTCATGCACGCATGCCCGCAAGAATCAAAGTTCAGAAGGGGCAATTAGGACAGTAACGTCATTTTATTCTGGTGCCTAACTTACTTGATAGCAGCGACACACGTTGTAAGTTCCTTTGTGTATAATATTGATAAACTTAAATAGTAGTAGGATGTTGCAAAAAATGTGCCTAGTCATAATGGGGCATAGAGTACGTAGTGTCAAGTAACACTACTCTATATTACTAGTACTATTAGGCTGTTCATAGTGAAGAGTAACTTAGTCTAATAACATATGTCATGTTACTAGTCTAAGTTACTATCTCCATAGTGGTAACTTAGATGTGGTTTCATGCAATGTGTGATTAATTATGTTGTAGACTTATATTGCTTTGGGATGTGTGATGTTGTGGTAACATAGCTAGTTACCACCTCACTCCCTTTCTTCTTTTATTGCCATATCATGTCACCAAAATACCTTGAGACGTGTGATGTTACCACATATGTTACCCCCACTATGAGCAGTCTTATTGTGCATAGTAACATAGAGATAGTACTCATTTTATTTAAAAATAATAATGTTATGGTAATATAACTAGTTACAAGTTACCACAATTATGTCTCTTTTTATTTAATTACATGTCATGATATTGCATGTAGTGTTATGTAACGTTGAGGGAGCATGTATATTATCTATTAAATGCATGTTTGTTTGCTCATATATATTATTTGGATAATTGTTTAGTTTACTTTTAATATTATTATTACTCCTCTAACCAATATTGGAGTGCATATGTTCGGAAATTTGTTAAATGGGCTATGTAAGAAAGCACATATACATATGCGTGTGTGTGCCCTTTAGTTCGAGACATATAAAATTGTCGAAACCGACATTTTCTTTTGTTGGAAATGCTCTCCCTAATTTTGGAGGAGCGGCGAGTGCCTATGGCTTTCGGATGAAGTCGTCTAGGTTCGGAGATGGTTGCATGGTTATCCATAACTACTGTGTGGCTGGTTTGTAGTAGAAGGCTAAATGATGCTTAGGGCGTTTTTGTTCATCATATTTTTCTGGTTGATTTACATGTACAACTTGTGTGATCCATAAGAGGTAACGCTGAAAAAAAAAAAAAATGGTTACATACCACAATTGATGCAGGAGCTAGGTTTTGTCCACTTTTTTAAAGGAAAACTTCACCGTAGCCTAATAAATGTGCTTAACTTATATTTTTGCAACAATTAACAAAACAATGATTGAACACAGAATTTGTGACAACTAATATGGAACATAGTAGTAATATTAAGAGCAAGTATAATAAGTCCTAGTCAGTTGGCTACAATTTTAAAAAGCAAGTACAATAACTCAAAACAACAACAAAAAAATGGTACGGAGTATATTATTGCTTAGTTGGAGAAGAGAGAAGGAGAGAGTGGGCTCTTATGCAAGAGTCGCCTCTAGCACGTGCTTCTAGCCACTTTGTGAGAGTGAAAGGTGGGCCGCACATTAATTAAGTACTACATTTTTATAGCTCACTATTGTATATGTTGACTCTAAGTTGGCTATAGATGACATGTCACTTGGCTTATAGCCAGCAGCTGGCTACACTACTGAAATTGCTCTAACCTAATTATAGAAAGTGCAATTTTTCAACCGGAACTTTTCCCATCAAGTCGCAATTTTTCGAAGCTACTCGTGGGCATCTCGAACGTCGGGGCATGTCGTTTATTCGAAAGTTTTGCCTAGTGGCCAATACGCAGCAGTCAGGCACATTTGTCAGGTGAGGGGGATGGCACGAAGATGAGAATATACACTACCATTTGGAAGATTTGGTTCTCTCCAAATGTCAGCTTTCTCAAGTCCAACTATCCGGGAAAACAGAGTTTGAAACAGAAATGAGGAATGTGAACATAACGGTGCATTATCCCGTCGCATTGCACTTTCATTTTGCCATTTATCCGACATTCGATATACACAGATCAAAGAATCGAAGCATCCTGAACATGGTAGCACTGTACAGCATGACCGAGCGATATACACGGATCACCTACTCTGAAGCGGGATTCAACAGTCGACTGAAACAACTGTCTAAAGTCTAAACTAGCTAACTACTCGCAACGATCGAGTCGTTGTAATTGACATCGATCGGGGCTTGCTCAAAAGTCACCGTCTTCTAGAATGGCGCTTAACCTCTGCACGTCTGTCGCGCGATGAAGATGACGAGCGCCGCGGCTTCTGTAGCCTGCTCTCTTCCTCGTCTTCCCCGCTGTTTCATCGGCGCCGCCGCGCACCGTCTTTTGCGCTGCACCGTATTTGCCGTATGTGTGCGGACTCGATCCACTGTCTGCTAGGTCGGCGTCCTCGTCGTTGTTCGGGGCAACAATGAGCGGCGCCACCCGCGCCGTCTTTCGTGTCTTGCCGTTGGCTCCTGGCACGATCTTGCGGCGCGGAGGGGACGCGACGCCACTGACGACGGCGAGCGCGGAGCTGGCCCTGACGGCGAGGGCGGCCATCTCTTGTCCGGAGAGCGCCAGGCGGAGCATGGAGACGGGGAGCACGAAATAGAGCCAGCCGGGCTGCAGCGCCTCCTCGTCCGCCAGCGCGCGCGGGGGCGCGTCGAAGCGGAGCTCGTCGGAGCTGCACAGGAAGACCGACGCGCCTTTGCGATGCTTGTCATCCACCAGTACGTCGCGCGCCGTGACGGGCGCCGCGTACTGCGTCATGGAGCAGTCCAGGCCGACCACCTTCGCAGTGGCCACCGCCCGCCCAGACCCCGACGCCGGCGAGCGCGAGACGCAGGAGCCCATGTCTTCCCTCGCGACGACGTGTTCGTATGCTGCTGTGCCGTGTGAGCTCAAGTGGGGAGTGGAATGGTTGGTTGATCAGCTGATCCGTTGTTACCGCTCGCAGACAGAGCGTGCGTCTGATGCAGCCATTTTATAGGGGCAACGGCGAGTGGAAAATAGAGCGCTTGTTCACGCAATGACGCAGGCCAGTTCGTCATCCACGCACTCGTGCTGTCAGTGTCAAAGGGGAGTGCATACTTGTATTGCAAGCTGGTCTCACTTGAGGCCGTTGGCGAGTGCTGAGAAAGTCCAGGTTCTACGTATTCGCGAGTTTCTGAACAGAATAGGGGACAGTGACAGCGACCAGTGAGCACTTGTTAAGCCGTTTCCGTGGTAACGGCGGCTTTTTCATCAATTGTCCGTCGTCACGGCTCGCGACAGTTGACTGTGATGTTTTCTTGGATATAAATAACTTGTTCATGCACGCATACCCACAAGAATCAAAGTTCAGAAGGGGGTAATTGGGACAGCAAGTTATTTTATTCTGGTGCCCAACTTACTTGATACTCCCTCTGTGCAAGAATCAAACTTCAGGGGTAGTAGCGACGCACGTTCCAGGTTCCTTTGTGTATAACCTTGCTGAACTTAAATACACTACGGGAGGGACGGCATGTGCCGACGGCCTTGGCCGTCGGCACAGAGGCCCTCGTCGACCGGCGACGGAGCTGACCGTCGGCGCACGTCGGCCGTCGGCACACTGCTGGCTACACCGACGGTCACCGTCGGCGCAAACCGGACCGTCGGCACAGGAAGTTGGCGCCCGAAGGTCACCGTCGGCACAGCGACGACCGTCGGTACACGCGCTGACAGGCGGGCCCAGCCGTTAGACTGTCACGGCGCCGTCTACACTGTGCCGACGGTAGCCCACGGCGCAACGGCGGCCGTCGGCACAGGGACTGATAATGAGTGGATGTACAGTGGCCGTGTTAGTTCGACTCAAGTGACAGATGAATGGAAATGGAAGACCGATTTCTCCTGGTGCTTCTGCCGGACCTCGGCATGGTTCTACTTCCGGTGGCTCTCGTCGTGGTTCTACCTCCCCGAGCACCATCGAAGTACAGCGGCCTCGCTTCACCACCGAGGAGCTAGATCAGTACTACCCTCCGGGTGGTAGTACACCACCATATATAGTTGCTACATTGTACTAGCTACATGACACATGCTATATGTGTAGAATGATCTATGTAGGATGATTATATGTACTGTATTGCTTGTGTGCTATATTTGTACTAAATTTGGGATTTGGTGCCATATTTGTGCTATATCTGTGATATATGAGCTATATGTGTGCAATTCATATATTTCCTGCTATTTTATATGCAATTGTTGTGCAAATGGAGCAAAATCAGGAAATTTAAGAAAAACTGGGCAGCAGCTGTGCCGACGGTGTCACCGTCGGCACAGGGCCTCTGTTGTGCCAAATGGCAGGCTCTATGCCGACGGTGACACCGTCGGCATAGCTGCTGCCGGTTCGCGCCAATTTTTCCAGTTTGAACGGCGATGCGTTGGCGCCAGTTTTAGGAAAAAAACAGAAGAGTATGTGCAGACGGTTACACCGTCGGCACAGAGGGTCTGTTAACGGCGAGCTGGGTCACGGCGAGCCGGCTGCGCCGACGGTGGTACGGCTGATGGCCACCGTCCAGCCGTCGGCGTACGAGTGTGCCGACGGTGACGTCCTGTGCCGATGGTGAGCGCGTCGCCCTCGACGCGATCTGTGCCGACGTGAAGACGCCGACGGTGACCGTCAGCAGAGACGGTGCCGACGGTGGTTTATCCTGTGCCGACGATGATTGCAAAAAAAAAGTGCCTTATGTGATGCTGAGGAGCCTATCTATTATCTATTTGGAATGTATGTTTGTTTGCTCATATTATTTGGAGAATTTTTTAGTTTACCTCTTATATTATTATGGAAAATGATTGGATTCCCCCTGGGGCTCACGACGCCTGCAGCCTCCTGATTCCTGACCGTGCGATGGCTCCATCGCGTGGAAGCACGTGAACCGCCTCCTGCTCACTCAGCCCAACCTTATCGTAACCACGCGCTGCTAAACTCGTCCACCGAGCGCCGCCGCCACTGCTCCTCTCGCTCGCCGAGCCCCGCCGCCGCTCCTGTCCCCCGCCAAGCCCGACGCCTCTCCTCTCCCCCGCCAAGCCCCGCCGTCTCTCCTCTCCCCGCCGAGAGCATCCGCCGCCATGGGGCCTCTCACGTTTTCTGCAGACCATGGAGCCAAGGCGGAGGAAGCCGGAGGAGGAGGCCAGCAAGGGAGCCTCCCTGCACAAGCTCGAGCTCCAGCGCGGGTGGCTGCTCCGCCGTCGGGGAGGGGATCACAGCGCGGAGGCTGGTCGACCAGCGGCACGCCCGCAGGGACCGTGGGGATATCCTCCTGGTGGGGATTGGAGGATGTTGGCGGCGCGACCGTGACAGGCTTGGCCCCCGGCGCGACAGCGACGGTTAGGACGATGGCGGACATAGAGCTGTTATCACCAGAATTTGACCGAGTCAGAGGTGGGCCGCGATCAAGATTGGGCTTGAAGAATATACATAGAAGAAATACGTGAACCGGCCTTATACACGAAGATTGGGCAGTTTGCCCTTGTATCTGTAAATATAGTAGGATACGTGTCGGTTAGATAAAACTTGACTCGTGCACGGTTGGGATTATTCCCACGTTAGAAAGTCTACGGACTATAAATATGTATCTAGGGTTATCGAGATAAACAACAATCACGTTCACCACAAACCAATCTAGGCGCATCGCCAACTCCCTTGTCTCGAGGGTTTCTTCCGGGTAAGCATCATGCTGCCTCGATCGCATCTTGCGATCTAGGCAGTACATGTTTATTCGCTGTTCATGCGTTGCTTGTGCTGAAGCCTTGTTGATGGCGAGCAACATAGTTATCTTAGACGTGTTAGGGTTAGCATTGTTCATCGTATCATATGCTGTCGTCGTGCAACCCTTAGGCGTCTAGCCGCTCTTACACCTATCTTAGGTGTAAGGGCGGCACCCCGCTTGATCATTATTTAGTAGATCCGATCCGTTATGATTGCTCCTTGTTCTTCAAGGATTAGTTTAATATCTGCATAGTTAGGCCTTACAAACGGGTTGAAGGATCCAGGTGGCGCGTAGGGTGTAGTTTGCTAGCCCTAGACAGGATGTTCCGGGGATCAACTTCGTGTTGGTTTTTAGGCCTTGTCTAGGGTCGGTTTACGATCACCGTGCGTGGCCGCCGAGCTCAATCACGAGTAGGATGTTCCGATTATGTGGTGAAAACCCTAAATCGTAGTAGGTCGTTTTAGCTTTATTTTGATCAAGCAGGACCACCATATATTCGTACACCTCGTACGGATCATGGGTGGATCGGCTCTTTGAGCCGATTCACAGGACAACCTGAGAGCCGATCGAGGCTCGTATTTAATGTTTACGTGCATGCCATGTAGGAAACTAAGCGAGGCACATCCATCACCTTCCTGACCAGGTATAGGTCAGGTGGCACGCCCTTGCACCAGCATCGGACGTGCGTGCCGAGTCTTTGCGGGCCGTCGCTCGGAGGGACCAGGGCCAGCCGCAGCCCTAGGTTGTTCCCGGCTCTTCGTGTTGCCAGCCGTAGCTCGCCGGTGGGTTTCGGACGCCAACACATTCTGGCACGCCCGGTGGGTTATCTTTGAGAAGCCACGTGAAAGAAGTTACAGACACCTGAAGGCCCTGTACTTACGAGGTTATATCAATGGGCAGCCTGTCAATAGGATGCTGGTGGACACCGGAGCGGCAGTCAACATCATGCCATACTCCATGCTACGTCGGTTGGGACGCTCTAGCTCGGATCTGATCAAGACCAACGTGACACTGAGTGATTTCAACGGCCAAGCATCTGATGCACAAGGTGTTCTGAACGTGGATCTGACCGTAGGAAGGAAAACCATCCCTACGACGTTCTTCATTGTCGATAGCAAGAGCACTTACGCTGTCCTGCTAGGGAGAGATTGGATCCACGCTAACTGTTGCATTCCATCTACGATGCACCAATGCTTAATACAGTGGGATGGAGATGAAGTAGAAGTCGTCCATGCAGACGATACAGCCGAGGTTTCAACGGCTGGCATGAACGTTTGGGAGACGGAAGGCCAAGAGCCACTCTCAGGCATCACTTTGGACGACTGCGAGTACATCGACGTGTCAAAAAACGGGGTGAGGCTGGTCTTATCCACTGGCTTGACCGTGTAACAGGAGCAAAGTCTATGAAGGTACATGGGCAGGCCGATCCTTGTGATCGGCCCCCAAAAAATGAAAAGTAATGATCTTGTCTCAAGCATGTCACGTAGTCATAGTGAAGCACGAACATTGCAAAACCTTCATTGAGCGATTTAATCAACATGGAGGCCGATTCCAGCAATCGGCCAAAATTATCCTCACCATACGTTCTGTCTGTGTTCAACATCGATCGAACGGGCAACGGATTTACGTCGGCTGATGAGCTGGAAGAAGTCAACATTGGTCCTAACAGAGCCGACGTTCAAATAGAGTGCCTTGGATAACTGCAGAGCCGATATCTGCAGTAACCTGATAGATTCGGCTCGGGGGGCACATAATCGGAGGAACATGTGAGATACATGGGCAGTGAAATTTGAGTGGCCGATAGAAAAATCGGCCAGTAAAATAAAATTTTCTCATGATGAACAGCCGATGCACAGCCATCGACTCTAGTACAAATTACACAGGATCTACCAGCCGCGTGTTCAAGACGCGTTTTTTCGACCAAGTCGGTCTTCAGTTCAGCCCCGAGGCCTTCTGCTTCCTCGAGGGAGTGAACGATGAGAGCTTCCTCAGCTTCAATGAGCTGTTGCCCGAACCTTCTCTTCGAGGACCTCCAACCCTTTGTGCAAGGTCGCCAGTTCAACAGTGCTGTTAGAGGTCATCAGTTGCAGAGGAAGAGGTTAGCCGATAAGAACGACAAGGGATCAGCATGCAACATGAGCCGAGGAGAGGATGGAGCTGCCCTGCCCTTTTTTGGTGAGAGTTTGGGAAACGGCAGGTTCAGGGGCTGACCTTTTATTGAAGCCGACGGTGGCAAGTCTGGCTGGCTCTGCGTGGTGACTGTCTCAGAATTGCCTGAGTTCGAGGCCCTTCGACTGAACTGTGCGTCCTCGCCGCTGTGCTCGCCTTAACTGAGGCTCGGGGGGCAGCTGATCTGGTAGACCCTCTGTTTTTAGAGCCGATTGGAGTGTTGTCGGCTGGCTCTGCATCATAACCTTCTTCAGAAGCGGTGAATTGTTGCAGGAGAAGACTACCAGAGCTGTTGAAAGGAATCTGAAAGGGGATCCATCATGATTGACAGGCTCTGGGCCATCTTGTTGCTGCAAAGAAATAGAGCAGGGTTATAAAGCATCACTGGAAACTATCGCGGGGAGATTTGCGAGCAGGTGGCACCTGTTCTGCAGAGTATCAGCTTCAGCGTCAAGTTGTTTCAGCAACGGTCCTAGGGCTCTCCTGAAGGCATGGGTCTCCCACAGTTATACACCAGCTCTCAGAGTCGTCAGTCGAAGAGTTGAAGGATAGATTGCGAGGGACCGATGCGTTACCATCGCCTCATTGGGCATTGATTAAGTTGACAATCGGCAAAGGCAGTATGAGGGGAAATCGGCTAAATTAGCATAAAAGAAAAAAATTTGATTGGGAACACTTCTTCATTAATAAAGGAGGGTTTTTTACAATGAAGAGCCGATTGCTCAAGAAAGGGGGAACAAAAGAAGAGCCGATTGCTCGAGTACTACTGATCCTACTCTACTAATCCTCGCTGCCCTCGTCGTCGGCATCGTAGCTGCCGCCGGCGCTGCTTCCGGAGAACTCCTCGTCGCTGCTGCCCCAGCCCTCGGCCGGAGCTTCTTCCTCCTCGTCATCATCATCATCTTCACTGTCCGCCCAAGCGCGGAAGCGCTTCGCCGGCGGGTACCCAGCGGAGGAGGAGGAGTCGTCTTCCTCCTCTTCTTCCTTGTCTTCCTCTTCCTCCTCCTTATCGGAGGAAGTGGGGTTCCCCCAGGAGTGGAGGTCATCCTCGCTCTCGCTCTCCAGTTCCCCTTCAATGAGGAACTGGAGGTCGCCCTCCCCATCAGTCAGGGGCAAGTCGCCATCTGATCCGACGAGGGCTTCTGGTGGGCCATCTGGCACGAAGTCGAAGTCCCACTCTGGCTCTGACATCGGCTCGCTCGAGGAAGAAGATTGGAAAGAGAGGCCGGAGGAGACGGAGGAAGAAGAAGACATTGCGACAGGAAGAGGGTTTTTTCGGTGCCGATAGCTAGAACAGAGGAGGGGGATGAAGAGGCGAATCGGTCAGCACAGTTAAATAAGGGGGAGCCTAGTGGAGATTGAATGACATTACGGTGTCCGAGGGGGTGATGCTAAAGCTATCAAATCTTGCAGAGAAGTTGAGAAGGCAAGGCATCATGATGAAGAATACTGCGACAGTTTTGCTCTGCCACGACATGACCCGACGAAGAAAAGACAGAGTGATTTTGGAATTATCAATTCCAAAACCAGGGGGGCATGTGTTATCACCAGAATTTGACCGAGTCAGAGGTGGGCCGCGATCAAGATTGGGCTTGAAGAATATACATAGAAGAAATACGTGAACCGGCCTTATACACGAAGATTGGGCAGTTTGCCCTTGTATGTGTAAATATAGTAGGATACGTGTCGGTTAGATAAAACTTGACTCGTGCACGGTTGGGATTATTCCCACGTTAGAAAGTCTACGGACTATAAATATGTATCTAGGGTTATCGAGATAAACAACAATCACGTTCACCACAAACCAATCTAGGCGCATCGCCAACTCCCTTGTCTCGAGGGTTTCTTCCGGGTAAGCATCATGCTGCCTAGATCGCATCTTGCGATCTAGGCAGTACATGTTTATTCGCTGTTCATGCGTTGCTCGTGCTGAAGCCTTGTTGATGGCGAGCAACGTAGTTATCTTAGACGTGTTAGGGTTAGCATTGTTCATCGTATCATATGCTGTCGTCGTGCAACCCTTAGGCGTCTAGCCGCTCTTACACCTATCGGCACCCCGCTTGATCATTATTTAGTAGATCCGATCCGTTATGATTGCTCCTTGTTCTTCAAGGATTAGTTTAATATCTGCATAGTTAGGCCTTACAAACGGGTTGAAGGATCCGAGTGGCGCGTAGGGTGTAGTTTGCTAGCCCTAGACAGGATGTTCCGGGGATCAACTTCGTGTTGGTTTTTAGGCCTTGTCTAGGGTCGGTTTACGATCACCGTGCGTGGCCGCCGGGCTCAATCACGAGTAGGATGTTCCGATTATGTGGTGAAAACCCTAAATCGTAGTAGGTCGTTTTAGCTTTATTTTGATCAAGCAGGACCACTATATATTCGTACACCTCATACGGATCATGGGTGGATCGGCTCTTTGAGCCGATTCACATGACAACCTGAGAGCCGATCGAGGCTCGTATTTAATGTTTACGTGTATGCCATGCAGGAAACTAAGCGAGGCACATCCATCACCTTACTGACCAGGTATAGGTCAGGTGGCACGCCCTTGCACCAGCATCGGACGTGCGTGCCGAGTCTTTGCGGGCCATCGCTCGGAGGGACCAGGGCCAGCCGCAGCCCTAGGTTGTTCCCGGCTCTTCGTGTTGCCAGCCGTAGCCCGCCGGTGGGTTTCGGACGCCAACAAGAGCGAAGTGGCCGAGCTGGAGGGTGAGGTGGGGTAGCTACCCGGCGTCCGCAGCCGAGCGGAGGAGGCCGGCCAGGGAGCCTCCCGCACGAGCTCGATGCCGTGCCCCAGCCAGGCGCTACTGCACGCTGCCGCGTGGTGCGGCCATGGCGCTGCATGCCGCGAGTTCGTTCGTCTCTGCGTCGACATCGTCATGGCGCAGCTCCAGCCAGCCCGACTCCCTCTTAATGCCGACGACAAGCGCCCACCATGGCTGCATGAGTTTGCTGTCTTGGGCCTCCATTGTTGCTACCGGCAAAGGCAGGGTTTGCTACCTACGGCCTTCGGTGTTGCTACCACCGTTGAGCGCCGTTTCAGCGCGTCGATGGCGGAAGTGCTGCCTGCGGTGCGCGTGGTTTGCTATCTTAGGTGTTCGACGTTGCTACCGGCGGTTCTGGGTGTTGCTACCTTAGGTACACGGAGTTGCTGCAACCTTTTTGGCGACGCTGCTGCAGGCGAGGTCTCCTTCATTGTCTCTGCAGGCTGAAGCTACTAGTTTGCTACCAGCGTTACGCATTTTTGATGTCTCAGTTGATCTCTTAGAGAATTTACAGCATATGAATAAAAAAAATTGCTACAATTTATTTGCGGTTTTGCTACATCTTTGTAATATGTTTGCTACGTGGTCTCCGGCGAGGTCTCCGGCGAGCCCAGCCTTTTTATTTTCTTTTCTGAACGAACCGTTTTTTTGCTTCAGTCATTTGCTGCCGGGGGTGATTTTTTGCTGCCGGAGATGTTTTTTTGCTACATGCAAATCTGACCGTCAAAATGGTTGATCCGACGGCTGGGGACCCGGGGGCTGGGAAATCAGATCCCCCGGGGGACGCCCAGCAGTTTCCTATTATTATTACTGCTCTAAGCAATATTAAGCATATGTTGGGAAATTAATTACATGGGCTATAAAAGATATATACATACACGTGTGGGTGTGTGTCCTTTAGTTGTCGAAACGACGTTGTCTTCAGCAAGGTTGGAAATGCTCATTTCTTTCTTATGGCTACGTATTGGATCAGCACGTGATCCTACCTAGTTTTGGAGAAGCAGCGAGTGTCTATGGTTTTGGATGGAGTTGTCTGGATCCATTGACGGTTGCATGGGTTATCCATAACATAACTAGCGTGTGGCTGGTTTGCATACCTAAATAAATGCCTAATGACGCGTAGGAGGTTTCTGTCCCTCATCTTTTGCTGGCTGATTTACATGTGCAACTAGTGTAGTCCATCAAAAGTAATGTTGAATTTAAACTTTGTAATAAAATGGTTGCGTACAACGATTGATGAAGGGGCAGGGTTTTGTCCGCTTTTTGAATGGAAAACTTCACCGTAGTCTGAGAATTGGCTTAACTTATATTTTTGCAAGAATTAACAAAAAAAAAGATTGAATACTTGGTGGATGAGCCTACAAATAATTAAGAAGAGTACTCCCCGTTTCATATTAGTTTTTGCTAATTTAAATGTATCTAGACACATTATATGTGTAGATAAATTTAAATTGTGACTACTAATATGGAACATAGATGGTAATATTAACCCAATTATAGAAAGTGCAAATTTTCAACCAGAACTTTTCCATCATGTCGCAATTTTTCAAAGTAAAATACACTACTCTTAGGCATCTCAACGTCGGTGCATGTCATCTTTTTGATAAAAAAACATATATTTATATCGCGAAGATACTAACTCTATATCCAGCGTCTGTAACAACTTATTATACTAATGCGGAAAACCAAAACTGATCATGGGTGCATATGCACCTGGTATGTATAAAACATATTTCAAAAAGTTAAAAAATTTAGGAAAAAAATTTAGCATGTAGAGGGACATGTTCTATGTGTACACATAAAGTTTCACGTAAAACCAACAATTTTTGTACCATGTGTAAAAAAGACAAATAATGCCTCGAGAAATAGACTATTTTAACACCAAAAATTTGTCTTTTTAGTACAGGGCACAAAACATATCGGTTTTTGCTGAAACAACTTTGTGAACATGTAACATGTCAAGGTATACACGAGGCATTTTTGTTTTTATTTTTTTAACATTTGGAAATATGTTTAATATGCATTTCAAATAAAGGGTGCATATACACCCGGGTGCAGAAACACCCTGTCCGCCATTACGGATGCACATAACCTAATAGAGAAGAACAAATATGCTAAACGCTAACTCGACTTGCAACTTTCCTTTCCACAAGAAGTGCCAGTATTGAAGCAAAGGAGCCGGGACTGTGTAGTGTTCGGGCAGCCAGAGAATCTCGCAATAAAAAAGAAGTCCCGCTAGAGTGATCTATTCCTTGTAGTATCGGTACTAACATCACAAAGATAAGACCACTAAATCTATCTTCTCCAAAAACGACGTTTAATAAAAGGAAACAGTGCACATGAGTTGCCGTCGCTCGATCATGGATTTTATGTTTTCATCCTAGAGAAAGTCCTCGCTGCCAAAACAATGCATTCAATAAGGCCATTGCCAGACACAACAACCAAGGTCAGACCTTGAATTTTCATCATGAAAGATAAGACTTTGAACTTCTCCTGTATTGTCTACCCCATTTACGATGTCTTGCTACAAGTCACTAATCACCAAGCCAATTACTCATCACCACAAGGAATCAACCCACCATTGCTAGATCACGGATCTCGGCTTTCATGGCATCTCCGCCAGCTGACTTCACCATAGAGCGAGAAAACGTGCCCCATGATGGCAACAACCGGCATAGACTCGCAACACTCCCTCTGAAATCAAATGATCAGAAAAACACAGGTGCGCTCGACCGACTTGAAGAGATTTGGTGCCCAAGAGGCAATAATAAAGAAATATTTATTATCACCAATCCATGTTCATGATAATATTTATATGCCATGCTTATTGTATTATCCAGAAACATAATACATGTGTGTGGAATATGAACACAATGTGTCCCTAGTATGACTCTATACTAGTTCGTGAAATGAGTGTTGGTTATTGGTTTTCATAGCCATGAACATAGTGTTATTATTAGCGGGGTCATATTATTAAGGAGAATAAGATGATGGACTTGACCTAATCAAAGCATAAGAATTAATCGCGTTACATAGTTCTAATTGTGAAGCTTTCCCGTTGACCATGAGATTATACAACTCCCGGTTATTGGAAGAATGCATAGCTTGTTGCAAACGTCACTGATACGTCTCCGACGTATCGATAATTTCTTATGTTCCATGCCACATTATTGATGATATCTACATGTTTTATGCATACTTTATGTCATATTTATGCATTTTCCGGCACTAACCTATTAACGAGATGCCGAAGAGCCGATTCTTGTTTTCTGCTGTTTTTGGTTTCGAAATCCTAGTAAGGAAATATTCTCGGAATTGGACGAAATCAACGCCCGGGGCCTATTTTGCCAAGAAGCTTCCAGAAGACCGAAGAGAAGACGAAGTGGGGCCACGAGGCGGCGCCACACTAGGGCGGCGCGGCCCAGGTGCTGGCCGCGCGGCCCTAGCGTGTGGGCCCCTCGTGACTCACCCGACTCTGCCCTTCCGCCTACAAATAGTCTTCGTCGCGAAACCCCCAGTACCGATAGCTACGATACGGAAAACCTTCCAGAGACGCCGCCGCCGCCAATCCCATCTCGGGGGATTCTGGAGATCGCCTCCGGCACCCTGCCGGAGAGGGGATTCATCTCCCGGAGGACTCTACACCGCCATGGTCGCCTCCGGAGTGATGAGTGAGTAGTTCACCCCTGGACTATGGGTCCATAGCAGTAGCTAGATGGTTGTCTTCTCCTAATTGTGCTATCATTGTCGGGTCTTGTGAGCTGCCTAACATGATCAAGATCATCTATCTGTAATGCTATATGTTGTGTTTGTTGGGATCCGATGGATAGAGAATACTATGTTATGTTGATTATCAATCTATGTGTTGTTTATGATCTTGCATGCTCTCCGTTACTAGTAGATGCTTTGGCCAAGTTGATGCTTGTAACTCCAAGAGGGAGTATTTATGCTCGATAGTGGGTTCATATCTCCGTGAATCTGGGGGGGTGACAGAAGCCCCTAAGGTTATGGATGTGCTGTTGCCACTAGGGATAAAACATTGATGCTATGTCCGAGGATGTAGTTATTGATTACATTACGCACCATACTTTATACAATTGTCTGTTGTTTACAACTTAATACTGGAAGGGGTTCGGATGATAACCTCGAAGGTGGACTTTTTAGGCATAGATGCATGCTTGGATAGCGTTCTATGTACTTTGTCGTAATGCCCAATTAAATCTCACAATACTCATCATATCATGTATGTGCATTGTCATGCCCTCTCTATTTGTCAATTGCCCAACTGTAATTTGTTCACCCAACATGCTATTTATCTTATGGGAGAGATACCTCTAGTGAACTGTGGACCCCGGTCCATTCCTTTACATCGAATACAATCTACTGCAATACTTGTTCTACTGTTCTCTGCAAACAATCATTATCCACACTATACATCTAATCCTTTGTTACAGCAAGCCGGTGAGATTGACAACCTCACTGTCACGTTGGGGCAAAGTAATTTGGTTGTATTGTGCAGGTTCCACGTTGGCGCCGGAATCCCTGGTGTTGCGCCGCACTACATCTCGCCGCTATCAACCTTCAACGTGCTTCTTGGCTCCTACTGGTTCGATAAACCCTGATTTCTTACTGAGGGAAAACTTGCCGCTGTACGCATCACACCTTCCTCTTGGGGTTCCCAACGGACGCGTGGTGTACGCGTATCAAGCTCTTTTTCTGACGCCGTTGCCGGGGAGATCAAGACACGCTGCAAGGGGAGTCTCCACATCCCAATCTCTTTACTTTGTTTTTGTCTTGCTTTACTTTATTTACTACTTTGTTTGCTGCACTAAATCAAAAATACAAAAAAATTAGTTGCTAGTTTTACTTTATTTACTATCTTGTTTGCTATATCAAAAACACAAAAAAATTAGTTACTTGCATTTACTTTATCTAGTTTGCTTTATTTACTATTGCTAAAATGGGTACTCCTGAAAATACTAAGTTGTGTGACTTCACAACCACAAATAATAATGATTTCTTATGCACACATATTGCTACACCTGCTACTACAGCAGAATTCTTTGAAATTAAACCTGCTTTACTAAATCTTGTTATGCGAGAGCAATTTTCTGGTGTTAGTTCTGATGATGCTGCTGCCCATCTCAATAATTTTGTTGAATTATGTGAAATGCAAAAGTATAAGGATGTAGATGGTGACATTATAAAATTAAAATTGTTTCCTTTCTCATCAAGAGGAAGAGCTAAAGATTGGTTGCTATCTCTGCCTAAGAATAGTATTGATTCATGGACTAAATGCAAGGATGCTTTTATTGGTAGATATTATCCCCCTGCTAAAATTATATCTTTGAGGAGTAGCATAATGAATTTTAAACAATTGGATACTGAGCATGTTGCACAAGCATGGGAAAGAATGAAATCTTTGGTTAAAAATTGCCCAACCCATGGACTGACTACTTGGATGATCATCCAAACCTTTTATGCAGGACTGAATTTTTTTTCACGGAACCTATTGGATTCAGCTGCTGGAGGTACCTTTATGTCCATCACTCTTGGTGAAGCAACAAAGCTTCTTGATAATATGATGATTAATTACTCTGAATGGCACACGGAAAGAGCTCCACAAGGTAAGAAGGTAAATTCTGTCGAAGAAACCTCTTCTTTGAGTGATAAGATTGATGCTATTATGTCTATGCTTGTGAATGAGAGGACAAATATTGATCCTAATAATGTTCCATTAGCTTCATTAGTTGCTCAAGAAGAACATGTTGATGTAAACTACATTAAAAATAATAATTTCAACAATAATGCTTACCGGAACAATTCTAGTAACAACTATAGGCCATATCCTTGTAATAATGGCAACGGCTATGGTAATTGTTATGGGAATTCTTACAACAATAATAGGAACACACCCCCTGGACTTGAAGCTATGCTTAAAGAATTTATTAGTACACAAACAGCTTTTAACAAATCTGTTGAAGAAAAGCTTGGGAAAATTGATATACTTGCTTCTAAAGTCGATAGTCTTGCTGCTGATGTTGATCTTTTGAAATCGAAAGTTATGCCTAATGAAAATCATAATCATAAAATTGTTACTACAGCAAATGCCATCCAAGTTAGAATTAATGAGAATATAAGATTGATGGCCGAATTGCGTGCTAGGTGGGAAAGAGAAGAAAATGAAAAAGAAGACAATATAGCTAAAGTTTGGACTATTACCACCACTAGTAATGCTAATGCTCCACATGTTGCTGCACCTCCTACTAATAATGGTAAAAGAATTGGTGTTGTCAATGTTTCCACTTCTAATGCAAAGCGCGAAAACTGCACTGAAACTGCTAAAGCTGCTTGAAACCGCTCGTGATAAAGCCGCTGAAATTTTTTCCAACATTGGGGATGATGATCCCATTGCTTTAGATAATAATGGTTTAGATTTTGATGATTGCCACATCTCTGAAGTTATAAAGTTCTTACAAAAACTTGCTAAGAGTCCTAATGCTAGTGCTATAAATTTGGCTTTCACGAAACATATTACAAATGCCCTCACAAAAGCTAGAGAAGAGAAACTAGAACGCGAAACTTCTATTCCTAGGAAGCTAGAGGATGGTTGGGAGCCCATCATTAAGATGAAGGTCAATGACTTTGATTGTAATGCTTTATGTGATCTTGGTGCAAGTATTTCCGTTATGCCTAAGAAAATCTATAATATGCTTGACTTGCCACCATTGAAAAATTGTTATTTGGATGTTAATCTTGCTGATAATTCTACAAAGAAACCTTTGGGGAGAGTTGATAATGTTCGCATTACCGTTAACAATAACCTTGTCCCCGTTGATTTTGTTGTCTTGGATATTGAATGCAATGCATCGTGTCCCATTATATTGGGAAGACCTTTTCTTCGAACTGTTGGTGCTATCATTGATATGAAGGAAGGTAATATTAAATATCAATTTCCTCTCAAGAAAGGTATGGAACACTTCCCTAGAAAGAGAATGAAGTTACCTTTTGATTCTATTATTAGAACAAATTATGATGTTGACACTTCGTCTCTTGATAACACTTGATACACACTTTCTGCGCCTAGCTGAAAGGCGTTAAAGAAAAACGCTTATGGGAGACAACCCATGTTTTTACTACTGTACCTTTATTTTATATTTGAGTCTTCGAAGTTGTTACTACTATAGCAACCTCTCCTTACCTTAGTTTTGTGCATTGTTGTGCCAAGTAAAGTCGTTGATAGTAAGGTTCATACTAGATTTGGATTACTGCGCAGAAACAGATTTCTTTGCTGTCACGAATCTGGGCCAAATTCTCTGTAGGTAACTCAGAAAATTATGCCAATTTACGTGAGTGATCCTCAGATATGTATGCAACTTTCATTAAATTTGAGCATTTTCATTTGAGCAAGTCTGGTGCCTCAATAAAATTCGTCTTTACGAACTGTTCTGTTTTGACAGATTCTGCCTTTTATTTCGCATTGCCTGTTTTGCTATGCTTGATGGATTTTTCGATTCCATTGACTTTCAGTAGCTTTGTGCAATGTCCAGAAGTGTTAAGAATGATTATGTCACCTCTGAACATGTAAATTTTAATTGTGCACTAATCCTCTAATGAGTTGTTTTGAGTTTGGTGTGGAGGAAGTTTTCAAGGATCAAGAGAGGGAGATGATACAATATGATCAAGGAGAGTGAAAGCTCTAAGGTTGGGGATGCCCCGGTGGTTCACCCCTGCATATATCAAGAAGACTCAAGCGTCTAAGCTTGGGGATGCCCAAGGCATCCCCTTCTTCATCGACAACATTATCGGGTTCCTCTAGTGAAACTATATTTTTATTCCATCACATCTTATGCACTTTGCTTGGAGCGTCTCGTTTGTTTTTGTTTTTGTTTTGTTTGAATAAAATGGATCCTAGCATTCATTGTGTGGGAGAGAGACACGCTCCGCTGTTGCATATGGACAAGTATGTCCTTAGGCTTTACTCATAGTATTCATGGCGAAGGTTGAATCTTCTTCGTTAAATTGTTATATGGTTGGAATTGGAAAATGATACATGTAGTAATTGTTATAATGTCTTGGATAATGTGATACTTGGCAATTGTTGTGCTCATGTTTAAGCTCTTGCATCATATACTTTGCACCTATTAATGAAGAAATACATAGAGCTTGCTAAAATTTGGTTTGCATAATTGGTCTCTCTAAGGTCTAGATAATTTCTAGTATTGAGTTTGAACAACAAGGAAGACGGTGTAGAGTCTTATAATGTTTACAATATGTCTTTTATGTGAGTTTTGCAGCACCGGTTCATCCTTGTGTTTGTTTCAAATAACCTTGCTAGCCTAAACCTTGTATCGAGAGGGAATACTTCTCATGCATCCAAATCCTTGAGCCAACCACTATGCCATTTGTGTCCACCATACCTACCTACTACATGGTATTTCTCCGCCATTCCAAAGTAAATTGCTTGAGTGCTACCTTTAAAATTTCTATCCTCTACCTTTGCAATATATAGCTCATGGGACAAATAGCCAAAAAACTATTGTGGTATTGAATATGTACTTATGCACTTTATCTCTTATTAATTTGCTTGTTGTGCGATAACCATGTTCCTGGGGACGCCATCAACTACTCTTTGTTGAATATCATGTGAGTTGCTATGCATGTTCGTCTTGTCTGAAGTAAGGGAGATTTACCACTAAAATAGTTAGAGCATGCATAATGTTAGAGAAGAACATTGGGCCGCTAACTAAAGCCATGATCCATGGTGGAAGTTTCAGTTTTGGACAAACATCCTCAATCTCATATGAGAAAATTAACTGTTGTTGAATGCTTATGCATAAAAGATGAGTCCATTATCTGTTGTCTATGTTGTCCCGGTATGGATGTCTAAGTTGAGAATAATCAATAGCGAGAAATCCGATGCGAGCTTTCTCCTTAGACCTTTGTACAAGCGGCATAGAGGTACCCCTTTGTGACACTTGGTTAAAACATATGCATTGCAATGATAATCCAGGTAATCCGAGCTAATTAGGACAAGGTGCGGGCACTATTAGTATACTATGCATGAGGCTTGCAACTTGTAAGATATAATTTACATAACACATATGCTTTATTACTACCGTTGACAAGATTGTTTCTTGTTTTCAAAACCAAAGCTCTAGCACAAATATAGCAATCGACGCTTTCCTCTTTGAAGGACCATTCTTTTACTTTTATGTTGAGTCAGTTCACCTATTTCTCTCCACCTCAAGAAGCAAACATTTGTGTGAACTGTGCATTGATTCCTACATACTTGCATATTGCACTTGTTATATTACTCTATGTTGACAACTATCCATGAGATATACATGTTACAAGTTGAAAGCAACCGCCGAAACTTAATCTTCCTTTGTGTTGCTTCAATACCTCTACTTTGATTTATTGCTTTATGAGTTAACTCTTATGCAAGACTTATTGATGCTTGTCTTGAAGTACTATTCATGAAAAGTCTTTGCTATATGATTCAGTTGTTTACTCATGTCATTTACATTGTTTGGATCGCTGCATTCATTACATATGCTTACAATAGTATGATCAAGGTTATGATGGCATGTCACTCCATAAATTATCTTTGTTATCGTTTACCTGCTCGGGACGAGCAGAAACTAAGCTTGGGGATGCTGATACGTCTCCGACGTATCGATAATTTCTTATGTTCCATGGCACATTATTGATGATATCTACATGTTTTATGCATACTTTATGTCATATTTATGCATTTTCCAGGCACTAACCTATTAACGAGATGCCGAAGAGCCAGTTCTGTTTTCTGTTGTTTTTGGTTTCGGAAATCCTAGTAAGGAAATATTCTCGGAATTGGACGAAATCAACGCCCAGGGGCCTATTTTGCCACGAAGCTTCCAGAAGACCGAAGAGAAGACGAAGTGGGGCCACAAGGCGCCACACTAGGGCGGCGCGGCCCAGGTGCTGGCCGCGCGGCCCTAGCGTGTGGGCCCCTCGTGACTCTCCCGACTCTGCCCTTCCGCCTACAAATAGTCTTCGTCGCGAAACCCCCAGCACCGAGAGCCACGATACGGAAAACCTTCCAGAGACGCCGCCGCCGCCAATCCCATCTCGGGGGATTCAGGAGATCGCCTCCGGCACCCTGCCGGAGAGGGGATTCATCTCCCGGAGGACTCTACACCGCCATGGTCGCCTCCGGAGTGATGAGTGAGTAGTTCACCCCTGGACTATGGGTCCATAGCAGTAGCTAGATGGTTGTCTTCTCCTAATTGTGCTATCATTGTCGGGTCTTGTGAGCTGCCTAACATGATCAAGATCATCTATCTGTAATGCTATATGTTGTGTTTGTTGGGATCCGATGGATAGAGAATACTATGTTATGTTGATTATCAATCTATGTGTTGTTTATGATCTTGCATGCTCTCCGTTACTAGTAGATGCTTTGGCCAAGTTGATGCTTGTAACTCCAAGAGGGAGTATTTATGCTCGATAGTGGGTTCATGTCTCCGTGAATCTGGGGGAGTGACATAAGCCCCTAAGGTTATGGATGTGCTGTTGCCACTAGGGATAAAACATTGATGCTATGTCCGAGGATGTAGTTATTGATTACATTACGCACCATACTTAATGCAATTGTCTCGTTGTTTACAACTTAATACCGTGAAGGGGTTCGGATGATAACCTGAAGGTGGACTTTTTAGGCATAGATGCATGTCGGATAGCGGTCTATGTACTTTGTCGTAATGCCCAATTAAATCTCACAATACTCATCATATCATGTATGTGCATTGTCATGCCCTCTCTATTTGTCAATTGCCCAACTGTAATTTGTTCACCCAACATGCTATTTATCTTATGGGAGACACACCTCTAGTGAACTGTGGACCCCGGTCCATTCCTTTACATCGAATACAATCTACTGCAATACTTGTTCTACTGTTCTCTGCAAACAATCATCATCCACACTATACATCTAATCCTTTGTTACAGCAAGCCGGTGAGATTGACAACCTCACTGTCACGTTGGGGCAAAGTAATTTGATTGTGTTGTGCAGGTTCCACGTTGGCGCCGGAATCCCTGGTGTTGCGCCGCACTACATCTCGCCGCTATCAACCTTCAACGTGCTTCTTGGCTCCTACTGGTTCGATAAACCTTGGTTTCTTACTGAGGGAAAACTTGCCGCTATACGCATCACACCTTCCTCTTGGGGTTCCCAACGGACGCGTGTTGTACGCGTATCAGTCACTTCGTTATTGGGGGATCATAAAGCTATCTCCCATGTATTCTATAAGATAATTGTTGGGTTGTATGTTATCAAGACTGGAATTTGTCCATCCAAGTAACGGAATGATATTCTCGGGGCCCTCTCGGTAATACGCACTCAATCGCTTGCAAGCCCGTGACTAGATCACATCAGGGTGCGTTATTACGATGAGAAAAGAGCACTTACCAGTAACGAGATAAGAAAAAAGGTATAAATGTACCAGCGATCAAATCTCGGGTAACTAAGATATCACAGAACATGTGAATTATATATGAATGACATAATTGGTTCACTTGATAAGATCATCGTTGAATATGTGGGGGTTAATATGGATCTCTAGATCCCTGTATTAATCATTGGCTATGGACATAGTCATGTTCGCATAATTGCTTATCCGTAGGATCACACATTTAAAGTTCGACGCCGCTATGGATAGAGATATATCAAGTGCAGTGTTTTAGGTGTCCCGAATGGGTTTGGGGATATCACAGATGGATTCGGAAAGGCGACAAACATATAGGAACATATATGGGAAGTATTGAAATGGTTCCGGAAAGTTTCGGATTTTTCGGTTGAACCGTAACGTTTCGGAAGGGGGGAACCCACCTATCCTAGGGTTGGGTGGGCCCGACCTGCGCGCCAAGTGAGCTGGCCGGCCAGTTGGCCATCGTGGACGATTGGGAGAGGCAGAGCTCTCCCTCTACTCGGTTTGGGGGTGGGAAGGAGGAGCTCTCTTCCTCCTATTCCGATTCATTTAGGGACTTCCTTATTTGGTTCCAATATGAGTTTGACAAAGTTTGACCGAGAGTTCAATTAGGATTCAGAGATCCTACGACCTCTCAGGTCCGAGCCTTCATATACGGGAGCCCCGGGGCTGGCCACAACATCACAAGTTCACAAGAGCCACTCAGCCCCGAGCTCCCCACGCCCAGCACCACCGCCAAGCTGCCGTTGGCCACCCGCCTTGGTGCCGCCGCCCGCCGCTCATCGTTGGCCTCCTCACCGCCATCGCCCGTCCTCGTCGGGGTTCCTCCGTCCTCCACCGCTTACCTCCGTTGGTCCTCGGACCTCCACCGGTGATCGCCGGAACACTAATTTTGGTGAACTCCGAAAAGATAGTCCGAGCTCAGCCCTGCCAGATATGCACCAAGTTTGTCGTCACGCTATCGTGATGCCGGAGCGATCTCTCTACCTCGACTCCAACTTGCTGGAATACGAAGGAGTCGACGTTGTCAAGCCGTCCATGTGCATCACCTCGGAGCTGTCGCACAAGCGACGGAGTTGATCGAGTTGGATCGCCAAGATTGAATGGATGGCGATCATCTATATATATCGACACCAACCGTTAAGCTTCTGCACCCGATTTACAATGGTACGCAAATCAAGTTATCGTATTGCTACATGCTACCGCATCGTTAAATGCATGTACTAGATTAGATCTTGGTGGTTTATTCGTCGTTGCGTGGGATTTTTTTTTTCTATGCTACGAATCCCCTACACGAATCCTAGCCGATCATGTAATCCCAAGGCATGAATTGCCGAGTGGAGTTAGTCAGCGGAGCTTTTCGGGACACGACACTCGAGCTAGATCGATGGGGACATGCATCCGATAGATCATCATCTTGGCGCTAGTTAGGAACTCTAGGACCACCACATCAAGGTAAGCTAGTAGCCCCCACGCCACCCGATGGCACCCTGTTGGATCTGCCGCTTGGAACCCCATCAACAGAAGCCGACATGGAGGAAGAAAATAGGGGCGATCTTCCGCCGGAACCGACCAAACCACGCATCGAGGAGGGATGTGGAGAAGGTCGACACCCATAACGGAATTAGGAAATCAACCAATCCCGCCCCATGCCTCCACCGCCGATTTGCACCGCCAAGGACGATCTAACCACCACCGCGGCCAGGTGCGCCGCCCTGGTCGTAGCTCGAAGATCCGACGGCCTTCACTACCCCAGCAACTCCGGCGTTGACCTCCAGGCCACCAGCTCCGAGGCCCCCATTTAGTGGTTAGGCCCGCTGCCGCAGCGATGGTTGGCGGCAGCGGCGGCGTGAGAGACTGGCAGAGGGGAGGGGGCTGGCGGAGGATCCCCTAGCAGCGCCCTGGTGAGCGTCGCGAGGAGTTGGAAGTTTTTGCCTAGTGGCCAATGCTCGGCAGTGTGAGGCACATTTCTAGGGCGAGGGGGGTGGCACGAAGATGAGAATACGCACTACCATTTGGAAGATTTGGCTGTCTCAAGATGTCAGTTTCTCAAGTCCAACTATCCTGGAAAACAGAGTTTGAAACAGAAATGAGGAATGTGAACATAACGGTGCATTAGCCCGTCGGGTTGCACTTTCATTTTGCCATGATCCGACATTCGATGTACACAGATCAAAGAATCAAAGCATCCTGTACAAGGTAGCACTCTACAGTATGATCGAGTGATATAGACGGATCTCCTACTCTGAAGAGGGATTCAACGGTCGACTGAATAAACTATCTAAACTAGCTAACTAGTCGCAATGATCGGGGGCTGCTCAGAAGTCATCGTCTTCTAGAATGGCGCTTAATCTTGACACATCTGCTGCACGACGACGATGACGAGCGCCGCGGCTTCTGTAGCCTGCTCTCTTCCTCGTCTTCCCCGCCGTCTTTTGCGCTGCACCGTATTTGCCGTATGCGTGCAGACTCGATCCACTGTCTGCTAGTTCGGCGTCCTCATCGTTGTTGGTGGCAACAATGAGCGGCGCCACTCGAGCCGTTTTTCGTTGCTTTCCGTTGGTGCCTGTCATATTCTTGCGCCTCGGAGGAGACGCAACGCCGCTGACGATGGCGAGCGCGGAGCTGGCCCTGACGGCGAGGGCGGCCATCTCGTGCCCCGAGAGCGCGAGGCGGAGCATGGAGACGGGGAGCACGAAGTAGAGCCACCCCGGCTGCAGCGCCTCCTCGTCCGCTAGCGCGCGCGGGGGCGCGTCGAAGCGGAGCTCGTCGGAGCTGCACAGGAAGACCGACGCGCCTTGGCGGCTCTTGTCCCCCAGTGCATCACGCGCCGTGACTGGCGCCGCGTACTGCGTCATGGAGCCGTCCAGGCCGACCACCTTCGCCGTGGCCACCGCCCGCCCAGACGCCGTCGATGACCCAGACGCCGGCGAGCGCGAGACGCAGGAGCCCATGTCTTCCCTCGCGACGACGTGTTCGTGTGCTGCCGTTTGTCCGTGTGAGCTCAGGTGGGTGATCGGAGATTGGTTGGTTGATCTGCTGATCCGTTGTTACCGCTCGCAGACAGAGCCTGCGTCTGATGCAGCCTTTTTATAGGGGAAACGGCGAGTGGAAATAGCGCTTGTTCGTGCGATGACGCAGGCCAGTTCGTCATCCACGCACTCGTGCTGTCAGTGTCAAAGGGGAGTGCATACTTGTATTGCAAGCTGGTCTCACTTGAGGCCGTTGGCGAGTGCTGAGAAAGTCCAGGTTCTACGTATTCGCGAGTTTCTGAACAGAATAGGGGACAGTGACAGCGACCAGTGAGCACTTGTTAAGCCGTTTCCGTGGTAACGGCGGCTTTTTCATCAATTGTCCGTCGTCACGGCTCGCGACAGTTGACTGTGATGTTTTCTTGGATATAAATAACTTGTTCATGCAAGCATGCCCGCAAGAATCAAAGTTCAGAAGGGGGTAATTACGACAGCACGTTATTTTATTCTGGTGCCTAACTTACTTGATACTCCCTCTGTGCAAGAACCAAACTTCAGAGGGGGGTTTCGCATGCCCGCAAGTAGTAGCGACGCACGTTTCAGGTTCCTTGGTGTATAACCTTGCTGAACTTAAATAGGATGATTGCAAAAAAAAAAAGTGCCTTGTGTGATGCTGAGGAGCCTATCTATTATCTATTTAATGTATGTTTGTTTGCTCATATTATTTGGAGATTTTTTTAGTTTACCTCTTAATATTATCATTACTCCTCTAAGAGCAATTCTAATAGTATAGCCGGTTGTTGGCTATAAGCAAAATGTCATGTTATCTATGGTCAACATGTAGCCAACAAGTACAATAGTTGGCTATAAGAATGTACTACTTTTTCAATGGATGACCCATCTTTCATTCACACACCTTGCGTAGAAGCACGTGCTAGAGCTAGCTCTTGCATAAGAGCCCACTTACATTTTCTCTCCTCTTCTCTCTCCTCCAACTAGACACAAATATATTATTTTAATCTTTATAGCCGGCTGACTAGACCTTATTGTACTTGCTCTAAGCAATATTAAGCATATGTTGGGAATTAATTATGGGCTATATAAGAAAAAATACATACACGTGTGGGTGTCTGCCCTTTAGTTGTCGAAACGAGATTGTCTTCAACGAGGTTGGAAATGCTCATTTCTTTCGTATGGCTACGTATTGGATCAACACGTGATCCTACTTAGTTTTGGAGAAGCAGCGGGTGCCTGTGGTTTTGGATGGAGTTGTCTGGATCCATTGACGGTTGCATGGGTTATCTAACATAACTAGCGTGTGGCTGGTTTGCATACCTAAATAAACTAGATAAAACCCCGCGCGTTGCTGCGGAAATAGTTGGATACATTGTATTGCACATAGTTGTTGATATAAAATTGAAAAAGAATGGCTCGTGTTGTTCAAGTGGGCATAATAAGTAAGAGCACTACCCATGCTAACAGAGAAAAATAAAAATGTTCAATCGGTTCATTTTAAGTTTAAATTATGTAAATACGATCTCATTCCAATTGGAAATTTCTGCAGAGTTCTTTGTTTCGCCCTGCACACAATGAAATGAAGCAATGAATTACTAATGGCCAAGTCGAAAAGATTCTCCCAAACCCTGCATCTGAATCTTACTTGCAATGCGCATAAGATCCTTTCTAGCAACACCAGTGATATCTTTACAATACTTGTAACTCTAAAGTCTAATATTACATACCAAAATAAAAGTATAACAAAAAAAACTAAAAATATCCATGCTTCTAGCTTTAACATACACACACATACACACCCCTCAGGAACATAACACAAACTGATCTTTATAATAATAAAAAAACATTCTATACTTAACATAAATAGTAAACTGCTACTTTTTTTTGCTACAAATCACCATGCTTTTGTTAGCTGCATGCTTATATGTTATATGGAGTCTGCAAATTACGGCTCATGCTTGGCATCCATATACATCTGTTTTAAAGGAATCATCCATACACATCTTGAGAAGTCTTCTATGCCGAATACACCAATACCCCGAAAAAAATCAATTGTGTTCTTTATGGTTCCTGAAAAGGGAGAATGTAAAGAAGTAGTAATTCTAGCTCACATCAGAAAAGCAAATCCAAGCAGGAGCCTTTCATAAATTATCCAGAAGGAAAATTTGCGCCAAGATGAGAGGAATTAGTCAACAGTCCAAGTAGCTCGAAATTCTGAAATTGAGCACCTCCCCACAAGCTCCCATGAGTACTTCTTAAAAATAACTACTTGAGATCCCAATACTACCTTGAGCTTCTTCTGCAAATGCAGTTTGCAGATAAAGCGGGACAGGAAGAAGCTGACCGTGAAACTATGCCAACTGGTCAATTGCTTGTATATGATGACATATTCTAGTTGTAGCATACAGTGATGTTTATATGGCTGCCAAGTGCTGATTGTTTATTATCAAAGGAGATAATATCATAAGTCCTCATTTCAAAAACAAATTAAGTTGGATATCCAAAATAATACTGAAGAGGAAGCATTCAACCACTAACAATATGGCCAGAATACACACATGCCTAAAATGGAGTTATCTAACGAAGAGTTGATCAAAAGGATAGATAGCAGATCACCTGGATGGTCAGACGCATCTAACGGGCTAGAATGATTCGGCTGCATAAGAAAACCAGAGTCTGTAGGGGGGGCTCATATAGTGTAGATGGACTGCCAAAGGGAGAGTAGGAGCAACTTCTCCATGGGTGAGATCGTGAGATGAACACTGACAGTACCCAACGCCTGATGGAGATGGAGATTGTTATCTGACAGATAAATGGTTAGTGCGCGATTAAATCAAACACCTTCCATAATTCCAAACTTCCATGTGATCGAATTGATCATTGCAAAAGTCACCAAGGTAAGAGAGATACTTCACCAAACTGGAGCCCAACGATGTACAGCAGGGGCGCGTACTTGCGCTGGAAAACAATGGAAATCAGTCGAGGTATTTAAAGGCAAAGACCGCTGACGCCTACTTCAGTTTCTTCCACAATTTTATGGCCATGAAAGCGCTTGACTGTTGAGATCTTGTCTGTTTCACGTTCATTTGTGTTAGGGCTATGAAGGGTCGCCGGCTCATAAATTTCATTAAGTGACGGCCGAGAAGTGGTGAAGATCAGCAGGCGATACTTGCGTGCAGGATTGGATAATATGCGAAACCCCTCCCTGGCAATCGATCGCTGGAGCGATCACTTTCCTTGGCGCGGCAGCGCTCGCGCCATGCGCGAAATCAATTCCCTTTTTTCTTGTACTGTTTAATTACGTTCACATGTAGCTTTGTGTTCACACTAACAACTCATGTTCCCACTTGCATGTTGCATACAACCAAGAGCGTTCACACTGCATGCATGCATAAAGTATCTCATGGGTTTGCATTTAATGAGCCAACTTTTCAGCACGAGACTAGCTCTAACAAGTTTCTGCATGCATGCACAGAGCATCTCGCTCTTTTTTTTCAGCACGACGCATACTTTCAATTCTCTTTATTTGCAATTCCCTTTTGACAATTCTTTTTTTTTGCAATTCCCTTTATGTTGTTATTTCGTACGGTAATTCATATTTTTTGGACTAATTTTTATAATTCCCTTTTTCGGGCAAGTGGTTTTTAAGGGGGGAAAATAATGGGTGGGGAAATCCACTTGCAACTCAAATGAACTACCACTTGCTACTCAAATTAAGTACTTTTTAAGTTGTAAGCTAAAAAAAGTTGCTAAAATATTATAAATAAAATTTACTTTTTAGGGTTGCTAGGTATTTATATTTACCGTTGATAAATAATGGGGCACCGGGTTGATAACTTGTAAACAAAAAAAGAGTCGCTACATATTTCAAATTTAAATTAATTTTTTAGGGTTGACATTTATTTATATTTACCATTGATAAATTGCGGGCCACCGGGTTGATAGCTTGTAAATTAAAAGAGAGTCGCTAAAATATTCTAAATTAAATATTTTTAGGATTATTATTTATTTTATATTTACAGTTGATAAATAACGAGACACCGGGTTGATAGCTTGTAAAATAAAAAAATGTTCGCTAAAATATTCTAAATGAAATACTTTTTAGGGTTGGTAGTTTTTTATAATTACCATTGATAAATAACGGAGCACCGGGTTGATAACTTGTAAACTAAAAAGAGTCGTCAAAATATTCGAAATGAAGCTAGATTTTTAGGATTGGTAGCTATTTATATTAACTGTTGATAAATAACAGGACACCGGGTTGATAGCTTCTAAACTAAAAAAATATTCGCTGAAATGTTTAAAATAAAATTAACTTTGGGGTCGATAATTTTATACATTTACCGTTGATCACTCAAGTACGGAGGGGTTGATTATTCAAAACAGAGAGGCTTGATAACTTTTAGCCCGAATTTTTTTTTCTTGAAACATATCAACATGAGTGCTAGTTTTGAAGATCTCGTTGAGACGGATTTATTGGTGAAAGCGAATCTTAATTTGAAATTGTTGTTTGAAAGTTAAAATGTTTTAAATTTTTAAATTTGGAAAAGATTTCGCTGACATCAGAAGATTCGTCTATTTGTGCATGCATGCAGAACTTTTTCTCAATACCCTGCACCAGGTTGATAATTTTATACATTTACCGTTGATCACTCAAGTACGGAGGGGTTGATTATTCAAATAGAGAGACTTGATAACTTTTAGCCCGAAAAAAAAGTTTCTCGAAACATATCAACATGGGTGCTAGTTTTGAAGATCTCGTCGAGACGGATTTATTGGTGAAAGCGGATCTTAATTTGGAGTTGTCGTTTGAAAGTTAAAACGTTTTGAATTTACAAATTTGGAAAAGATTCCGCTGACATCAGCAAATTCGTCTATTTTGTGCATGCATGCAGAAATTTTTCTCAATAGTCTGCACCAGGTTGATAATTTTATACATTTACCGTTGATCACTCAAATACGGAGGGGTTGATTATTCAAATAGAAAGGGTTGATAACTTTTAGGCAGAAAAAAATTTGTCGAAACATATTAACATGAGTGCTAGTTTTGAAGATCTCGTCGAGACAAATTTATTTGTGAAAGCGGATCTTAATTTGGAGTTGTCGTTTGAAAGTTAAAACGTTTTAAATTCTCAAATTGGGAAAAGATTCCGCTGACATCAGCAAATTCGTCTATTTTGTGCATGCATGTAGAACTTTTTCTAAATAGTCTGCATCAGGTTGATAATTTTATACATTTAACGTTGATCACTCAAGTACGGAGGGTTGATTAAACGTTTTGAATTTACAAATTTAGAAAAGATTGATAAGTCTATTCGTGCATGCATGCAGAACTTTTCCTCAATAGCCTGCACCAGGTTGATAATTTTATACATTTACCATTGATCACTCAAATACGGAGGGGTTGATTATTCAGATAGAGATGGTTGATAACTTTTAGCCCGAAAAAAAATTTCTCGAAACATATCAACATGGGTGCTAGTTTTGAAGATCTCGTCGAGATAGATTTATTGGTGAAAGCGAATCTTAATTTGGAGTTGTCGTTTGAAAGTTAAAACATTTTGAATTTGCAAATTTGGAAAAGATTCCGCTGACATCAGCAGATTCATCTATTTGTGCATGCATGCAGAACTTTCCCTCAATAGCGTGCAGCAGGTTGATAATTTTATATATTTACCGTTGATCACTCAAGTACGGAGGGGTTGATTATTCAGATAGAGAGGGTTGATAACTTTTAGCCCGAAAAAAAGTTTCTCGAAACATATCAACAAGGGTGCTAGTTTTGAAGATCTCGTCGAGACAGATTTATTGGTGAAAACAGATCTTAAATCGGAGTTGTAGTTTGTGAGATAAAACATTTTCAATTTTTGAATTTGGAAAGATACTCGTTCACGTCATCAGATTTGTTCATTTTTACATGCATGCAGACGTACGAGACGTAACTTGCGCGTGGTCTACAACATGCTAATGATTTCCCGCACGTAGCTTACCAGGAAAGGGAAAATGCGGGTATGGAACTGGAGCGTGTCGCTAGGACCTCCTTCCGTTCGAATGCGCGAAAAGTTTGTACATAGTAAAAGGGTGACGTGGACGCATATGAGAGCAGGAAAATGAGTTAGCGGGGGCTTCCTATTTAGAGATAAAAGATGCCTAATGACGCGTAGGAGGTTTCTGTTCCTCATCTTTTGCTGCCTGATTTACATGCGCAACTAGTGTAGTCCATGAGAAGTAATGTTGAATTTAAACTTTGTAATAAAATGGTTGCCTACAACGATTGATGAAGGGGCAGGGTTTTGTCCGCTTTTTGAATGGAAAACTTGACCGTAGTCTGAGAATTGGCTTAACTTATATTTTTGCAAGAATTAACAAAAAAAGATTGAATACTTGGTGGATGAGCCTACAAATAATTAAGAAGAGTACTCCCCCGTTTCATATTAGTTTTTGCTAATTTAAATGTATCTAGACACATTATAAGTGTAGATAAATTTAAATTGTGACTACTAATATGGAACATAGATGGTAATATTAACCCAATTATAGAAAGTGCAAATTTTCAACCAGAACTTTTCCATCATGTCGCAATTTTTCGAAGTAAAATACACTACTCTTAGCCATCTCGACGTCGGTGCATGTCATCTTTTTGACAAAAAAACATATATTTATATCGCGAAGATACTAATTCTATATCCAGCGTCTGTAACAACTTATTATACTAGTGGCATTACGGATGCACACAACCTGATAGAGAAGAACAAATACGCTAAATGCTAACTCGACTTGCAACTTTCCTTTCCACAAGAAGTGCCAATATCGAAGCAAAGGAGCCCGGACTATGTAGTGTTCGGGCAGCCAGAGAATCTCGCAACAAAAAAAGTCCCGCTAGCGGTACTAACATCACGAAGATAACACCATAAATCTAGCTTCTCCAAAAACGATGTTTAATAAAAGGAAACAGTGCACATGAGTTGCCGTCGCTCGATCATGGATTTTATGTTTTCATCCTAGAGAAAGTCCTCGCTGCCAAAACAATGCATTCAATAAGGCCATTGCCAGACACAACCAAGGTCATACCTTGAATTTTCATCCTGAAAGATAAGACTTTAAACTTCTCCTGTATTGTCTGCCCCATTTATGATGTCTTGCTACAAGTCACTAATCACCAAGCGAATTACTCATCACCACAAGGAATCAAACCAACATTGCTAGATCACGGATCTCAGCTTTCATGGCATCTCCGCCAGCTGACTTCACCATAGAGCGAGAAAACGTGCCCCATGATGGCAACAACCGGCATAGACTCGCAACACTCCCTCTAAAATCAAATGATCAGAAAAACACAGGTGCACCCGACCGACTTGAAGAGATTTGGTGCCCAAGAGGCAATAATAAAGAAATATTTATTATCATCAATCCATGTTCATGATAATGTTTATATGCCATGCTTATTGTATTATCCAGAAACATAATACATGTGTGTGGAATATGAACACAATGTGTCCCTAGTATGCCTCTATACTAGTTCGTGAAATGAGTGTTGGTTATTGGTTTTCATAGCCATGAACATAGTGTTATTATTAGCGAGGTCATATTATTAAGGAGAATAAGTTGATGGACTTGACCTAATCAAAGCATAGAAATTAATCGCGTTACATTGTTCTAATTGCGAAGCTTTCCCGTTGACCATAATATTATACAACTCCCGGTTATTGGAAGAATGCATAGCTTGTTGCAAACGTCACTTCGTTATTGGGGGATCATAAAGCTATCTCCCATGTATTCTATAAGATAATTGTTGGGTTGTATGTTATCAAGACTGGAATTTGTCCATCCAAGTAACGGAAAGATATTCTTGGGGCCCTCTCGGTAATACGCACTCAATCGCTTGCAAGCCCGTGACTAGATCACATCAGAGTGCGTTATTACGATGAGAAAAGAGTACTTACCAGTAACGAGATAAGAACAAAAGGTATAAATGTACCAGCGATCAAATCTCGGGTAACTAAGATATCACATAACAGGTGAATTATATATGAATGACATAATTGGTTCACTTGATAAGATCATCGTTGAATATGTGGGGGTTAATATTGATATCTAGATCCCTGTATTAACCATTGGCTATGGACATAGTCATGTTCGCATAATTGTGAATCCGTAGGATCACACATTTAAGGTTCGACGCCGCTATGGATAGAGATATATCAAGTGCAGTGTTTTTGGTGTCCCGAATGGGTTTGGGGATATCACGGATGGATTCGGAAAGGCGACTGACATATAGGAACATATATGGGAAGTATTGAAATGGTTCACGAAAGTTTCGGATTTTTCGGTTGAACCGTAACGTTCCGGAAGGGGGGAACCCACCTATCCTAGGGTTGGGTGGACCCCACCTGCGCGCCAAGTGAGCTGGCCGGCCAGTTGGCCATCGTGGACGATTGGGAGAGGGAGAGCTCTCCCTCTACTCGGTTTGGGGGCGGGAAGGAGGAGCTCTCTTCCTCCTATTCCGATTCACTTAGGGACTTCCTTATTTGGTTCCAGTATGAGTTTGACAAGGTTTGACCGAGAGTTCAATTAGGATTCATAGATCCTACGACCTCTCAGGTCCGAGCCTTCATTTACGGTAGCCCCGGGGCTGGCCACAACATCACAAGTTCACAAGAGCCACTCAGCCCCGAGCTCCACATGCCCAACACCACCGCCAAGCTGCCGTTGGCCACCCGCCTTGGTGCTGCCGCCCGCCGCTCATCGTCGGCCTCCTCACCGCCGTCGCCCGTCGCCTGTCCTCGTCGGGGTTCTCCTCGGTCCTCCGCCGATTACCTCCGTTGGTCCTCGGACCTCCACCGGTGATCGCCGAAACCCTAATTTCGGTGAACTACGAAAAGATAGTCCGAGCGCAGCCCTGCCAGATATGCACCAAGTTTGTCGTCACGCTATCGTGATGCTGGAGCAATCTCTCTACCTCGACTCCAACTTGCTGGAATACGAAGGAGTCGACGTTGTCAAGCCGCCCATGTGCATCACCTAGGAGCTGTCGCACAAGCGACGGAGTTGATCGAGTTGGATCGCCAAGATTGAACGGATGGCGATCATCTATATATGTCGACACCAACCGTTAAGCTTATGCACCCGATTTGCAACGGTACGCAAATCAAGTTATCATATTGTTACATGCTACCGCATCGTTAAATGCATGTACTAGATTAGATCTTGGTGGTTTATTTGTCGTTGCGTGGGAATTTTTTTGTTTTCTATGCTACGAATCCCCTACACGAATCCTAGCCGATCATGTAATCCCGATGCATGAATTGTCGAGTGGAGTTAGTCAGCGGAGCTTTTCAGGACACGACACTCGATCTAGATCGATGGGGACATGCATCCGATAGATCATCATCTTGGCGCTAGTTAGGAACTCTAGGACCACCACATCAAGGTAAGCTAGTAGCCCCCACGCCACCCGACGGCACCCTGTTGGATCTGCCGCTCGGAACCCCATCAACAGAAGCCGACATGGAGGAATAAAATATGGCTGATCTTCCGCTGGAACCGACCAAACCACGCATCGAGGAGGGATGTGGAGAAGGTCGACACCCATAACGAAATTAGGAAATCAACCAATCCCGCCCCATGCCTCCATCGCCGATTTGCACCGCCAAGGACGATCTAACCACCACCGCGGCCAGGTGCGCCGCCCTGGTCGCAGCTCGAAGATCCGACGGCCTTCACTGCCCCAGCAACTCCGGCGTTGACCTCCAGGCCACCAGCTCCGAGGCCCACATTTAGTGGTTAGGCCCGCCGCCGCCACAGCGATGGTTGGCGGCAGCGGCGGCGTGAGAGACTGGCAGAGGGGAGGGGGCTGGCGGAGGATCCCCTAGCGGCGCCCTGGTGAGAGTCGCGAGGAGTTGGAAGTTTTTGCCTAGTGGCCAATGCTCGGCAGTGTGAGGCGCATTCCTCGGGTGAGGGGATGGCACGAAGATGAGAATACGCACTACCATTTGGAAGATTTGGCTCTCTCAAAATGTTCTCAAGTCCAACTATCCTTTTTTTGAGGGTGAAACAGTGGGGAAAATCCCCACTGCAATTTTTATTAATATAAAAATAAAAGAAAAAACAGAGTATCAGTTGTACAAGATGTACACAGGTTTACAAAAGAAAGAAAGAAAGAAAGAAAAATAAGAAAAAGGAAAAGGAAAAGACTAAAGCTAAAACAAAGGAGACTAAGACAAGACTTTGCAGCCAAGCTTTGAAGGAAACATTCCATTTCTTTTTCATTCTGTATGAAAGCAGTTGCAATTCTTGTTTGAAAATAATCTTCCAAGCCGAAAAGGAAGGATTTTGATCTTCAAATATTTTCCTGTTTCTGATTATCCAAATACTCCAAGCAGCCAATATGATGATCTCCACTGCAAATGGTAAATTCAGGGAATATTTGATCACATAGAAGGCTTCCAAGACTGAGTGTTGATTTGTAACTTGAGGGCAAACAAAATCCCAACACTGTTGCGCAAAAAGACAACTCCAAAACAAATGTGCCAAGGTTTCTTCATGATTACACTGAAGTCCAACTATCCTGGAAAACAGGGTTTGAAACAGAAATGTGGAATGTGAACATAACGGTGCATTAGCTTGTCGCATTGCACTTCCATTTTGCCATGATCCGACATTCGATGTACACAGATCAAAGAATCAAAACATCCTGTACATCGTAGCAATCTACAGTATGATCGAGTGATATACACGGATCTCCTACTCTGAAGAGGGACTCAACGGTCGACTGAATAAACTATCTAAACTAGCTAACTAGTCCGCTGATCGGGGGCTGCTCAGAAGTCATCGTCTTCCAGAATGGCGCTTAACCTCGGCACATCTGCCGCACGACGACGATGACGAGCGCCGCGGCTTCTGTAGCCTGCTATCTTCCTCGTCTTCCCCGCCTTCTCATGGCCGCCGCCGCGCACCGTCTTGTTCGAGGCACCGTATTTGCCGTATGGGTGCAGACTCGATCCACTGTCTGCTAGTTCGGCGTCCTCGTCATTGTTGGGGGCAACAACGAGGGGCGCCACTCGCGCCGTCTTTCGTGTCTTGCCGTTGGCTCCTGGCACGATCTTGCGGCGCGGAGGGGACGCGACGCCGCTGGCGACGGCGAGCGCGGAGCTGGCCCTGACTGCCAGGGCGGCCATCTCGTGCCCGGAGAGCGCCAGGCGGAGCATGGAGACGGGGAGCACGAAGTAGAGCCACCCGGGCTGCAGCGCCTCCTCGTCCGCCAGCGCGCGCGGGGGCTCGTCGAAGCGGAGCTCGTCGGAGCTGCACAGGAAGACCGACGCGCCTTTGCGGCTGTTATCGTCGCCCAGGGCCTCGCCCGCCGTGACTGGCGCCGAGTACTGCGTCATGGACCCGTCCAGGCCGACCACCTTCGCCGTGGCCACCGCCCGCCCGGACCCCGACGCCGGCGAGCGCGAGACGCAGGAGCCCATGTGTTCCCTCGCGACGACGTGTTTGTGTGCTGCCGTTTGTCCGTGTGAGCTCAAATGGGTGATCGGAGATTGGTTGGTTGATCTGCTGATCCGCTGGCAGACGGAGCCTGCGTCTGATGCAGCTTTTTATAGGGTGCAATGGTGGAAGCAGAGTGGAAACGGCCAAACAGCGCATTTTAGGCGACGACGCAAGCCAGTTCGTCACGCGCTCGGTGCTGCTGTCAGTGTCAACGGAGAGTACTTGCATTGCAAGGTGATCACTTGAGGGACAAGTTGTGGGAGGCTGCGCAGATTAGTGCGGAGAAAGTCCACGTTGTACGTGGCCATTGAGTAGTAGATATAAAACTGTGTAGTTTGTGGTCAAAGGAATCAGTGATCGAGTAGAGCTACGTAATATTTGCTTCTACAGACTGACAAACAAGGAGTGTCAGCTGGTTCCGGAACAATAATATACGGGCAGCCACAGCGACCTGTCAGCGTAATGGCTGACGCGCGCCTCCGTCCATATCGCCGCAACTGTTTTATAACGTTGGTTAAACTTAAAAAGTTTGGCTTATGACAAAATCAAGATATAATACTTTCATTCTAGAGTAAGAGTCTCACTTTTGTTTAGTTACGAATATTTCTAGATGTATTTTAGTTTTAGATATATCTATATCTAGAAAAAGTTGAGACTTAAATTTTGACGGAATGTGTACTTATTTATGCACTAGTACAGAGTAGATCTTCACTCATGGCTGAAATGACATCTCACATGTGGTGTACCTAACCATCGCTATTTAAGGGTGAGCGATGAGACTCTAGAGCGCACGTCTATTTAAGTGTGTGCGAAGGAGTCTCATTTGACTTAGTCAATATGTAGGGCCTTCACATACGGTAATTTCATCTAGTAACGTCCATTCATGCACGTTACTAGATGAAAAGTTAAAAAGAAAGTACTGATAGTTTTTATCAGAGCCACTTTACAGTTTTGAGTTTGACAACTGGTTGACGCCGGTTGATACTCGAATGAATATATCGCCGGTAGATACTTGCTTTTCTAATGAGGTAGACACTTTTGCATGTTAAGGTTTCCATTCCACTTCAAACCATCCAGATTTACACTTCAATTTCTCGTTGTTGACAAGACATATACATTCAGGAATAGTGTACAGTAGGTATTCTCTATCAACATGAATTCTCTTTCCTCTTCCCCGTTGAATTTCCATCTCATCCAATCAAACAAAGAGTAAAAGTCCCAATGCCTCGTACGGGTGGGCAAGAAACTGAAGAGAGGGGTGTCAATTCTCAAATAGTACTTGAGGGGTGTAGTTAAACGGATAATATCTCGTGCTGATAGCGAATTTCGGAATAAAAATGGCAGTGACGGCGACCCTCTCGGTGATATGAATCTTTTCTGGGGTCATCGCTGACGTCCACGTCGCTACAGCTCGCAGCACCTGATTACGACCTTGGGCACCCTCCTAATTAACTAATTTGGTCATGCACGCAAGATGATTTACTCCTAATTAACTAATTTGGTCATGCACGCAAGATGATTTACTTACTTGGGACTTGGGAGGCACAAAAAGTCCCTACCGGAGGGGACGTTTTGAACCTAACTAAAGAGGTGAGAAACAAGATAATGTAAAAAGAATCTACGAAGAAAGTATAGGAGATCTTAAGAAGCTTGGGTGCCTTTTTTTCTTGCTTGAACAGCCAAAGACTGCGCTTGTCCAAGGACAACGAGTTAAAAATGTACTCCGTATGAAGATACCGATGGTCCATAGTGCAAAAATAAAGATGTCAAGAGAAACCGAAATAAAAAGACGAAAAAACGACAGAAGAAGGCGTGCTTCGTAGTATGGTAGTGTGAACTCCATCAAATGAAGCATCTATTAATTTGTTAATTTAGAGGTGTTTAGCTTTTGCATAACCGTCTCGCAGAGCCTAGCTCGATGTAGGGGGCCATGTTTTGGCTCCGGGAGCATTTCCCGAATGAATAGTAAAGTTGTTTAAAATATTTTAAAAATAAGGAAAGGCACTTTTTTAAAAAAATATACATGTCTAAGAGCATGTCTAGTAGAGCCCCTAAACCCTCAAACCTCTATAGCAGTTTTACAGGTTGGAAATAGCCATTTTTGTGCATTTTTACAGGTTGAAAAACAGGGGTAAAGAGTAGAACCCCTAAACCCCTAAATAATGCAGTTTGAGGGTTCTAGTCTTTGGCTCAACCCCAACCCCTAAAACTGTCATATGCCATATCACAGATTTCATCACATATCATCATTTCACATATCACAAATATCATCACATTTCACATAAAACAATAAGCATTGTAGTTATTTATTACAACACCAAATAGTACATTCGCGCACATAAAACAATAATCATTCAAATTGTTACAACAATGTTGGACCATACAACAATAATTGTTCGAATCAAATAGAACAAAGGTAAATCATGCGGCACGGCGCTGCCCATCCAAATGCCACTGGTGCTCGACTAGATCATCACGGAGACGACCATGAGTGGCTGCATCTTCAATCTCACGATGTGCTTGAAGAAAAGCTTCTACACGAGAAGGGTTTCTTTCAACAACTCATCAATGTCGGAATCGTCGGATGTCGACCAATCCGACGAATCCGACATCGAGTCCATGACAACGTTGTTGTTCATCTCCATCTGCAAAAAAATCAACCATCAATTAGTGCTACAAAATGAAACAAAAAAAATGAAACAAAAGAAGAAAAAAAAGAACATACCTGGGCGGAGGAGGCCGGGGCGCGGCGGGGCAGGGGCGCGGCGGGGCCGGGCGGGCGGAGGGCGGGGCGGAGGCGGGGCGCGGCGGGAGGAGGCCGGGCGGGTGGAGGGCGGGCGGGCGGAGGGCGGGCGGGCGGAGGCCGGGGCGCGGTGGAGCGCGGGCGGGCGGAGCAGCGGGCGGAGGCCGGGCGGGTGGAGGGCGGGGCGGAGGCCGGGCGGGCGGAGGGCGAGGCGGAGGCGGGGCGCGGCGGAGGCGGGCCGAGGGCGGGAGGCGAGGCCGGGGCGGGCGGAGGCCGGCGCGCGCGAGGCGAGGCCGGGCGGGAGGCGAGGCCGGGGCGGGCGGAGGCCGGGCGGGCGGAGGGCGGGGCGGAGGCGGGGCGCGGCGGAGGCGGGCCGGAGGGCGGCGGCGGCGGCGGGGCTGGAGGGCGGCGGCGGCGGGGCTGGAGGGCGGCGGCGGCGGCGGGATCGGGGGAGGAAGAGGGAGAAGAGGGAACGAGCTGAAATGTCCCTCCCGCGCGTGTCCCAGGCGTTTACAGGTCGGGGACGGGTTGGATTGCCCAACCCTCGTTTCTACAGGCCAAGAAGGGATTCCCAGGTCCGACCTGGGAATTTTTTTACAGTTTTACAGTTTTAGGGGCTCTAGTCTTTGCGATTTTTTCGTCAAAAACTGTAAAAAAGCGGTTATTTTTACAGATTTAGGGGTTTAGGGGCTCTACTAGACATGCTCTAAGCCTTCCACCTGTGTGCAAAGTTCATTAAGAAAAGACGTAGGTTGTGCCCTCGAAAAAAAAAACAAGACCGGGTGCTCTTTTCTTCTTGAGAATACGCCAAACCTGCTTAGCTATATTTGTTCATAAGGCAGAATAAAGTTTACTAGTAGTACCTGAACACTCCCCCCACCCCCCCAAATTCCATAATTTTTGTGATTGATTTGGATATATCTATGCATAAAATTTTTCTAGATATATCCAAATTAGAGACAAGCATTATGGAATGGAGGGTGTAATTGCGAATAACAGTGCCGCTAACACAGTCTACCAGAATTATGGAGACTCGAGGCTTTCACAACCGGGTGCTAGGAAACTGCAATTTTCAAAGTACAAAACTAATTTTTTCGCACGTCCAACGTACATGAAATTATTTTTTAGGGAATTTATATTGTCATATATGACACATATATGTAAATAGAGTCGGTGTTTTGGCTTAGGTGTAGATACACCTACTACGAAAATGCATGAAAATGTTTTTAAAATATAAAATTCTTGAGAAAAATACTATGCGTAGGACATTTTATGTTGGAAACGAAGTTTCGCAAGATTTTTTTTTCTGGCAGATGTATAAAAGAAAAAATGTCCCGTGAATAGTCATATTAGAGCATAGAAAAATATCGTTTTTACACATGCCTCAAATTATTTTCTGAAACTTTGTGTGTGAACATAAAATGTCCGGATGTACACGTGTTTCTTCTTTTGCGGAATTGTTTAACATTTGGAAATGCGGTTTTAGACAATGGATGCATATACATCCTACATGTTTATGTGTACTTTTATTCAGATTATTTTGTTATTAGTAAAACATTTTTTACGTGCCGGGGCATATGATACTTTTGGTGCCATTTTGAATATCCGGATGCCTAACTCAACCTTTGGCTCTAGAAACGCCATGTTCTCTTTCGTTAATTATAACATCTATGTGTCCTTTATCCATTGATCCGGTGAATCCTTCCCTACAAAATTCAGGGCATGCCTCCAACTTGCACGCATAAGGACTGCAATATCCCTTTCTCTTGTCTATTTTTTTGCAAATCATCGATGGCAGGAACATCACTAGCTTAACTGAAACGTGTATTTACTCCATTCATTATATAATCCTCTAATTAATATTACTTATCGCTAATATGGATATATATAGAACTAAAATATATATCAAGATATATCGATATTAGCGATAATTAATATGAATTGTAGGAAGTACAATAACGTATTTGTGTTCCTTAATCCTAAAATTTACACATGAAAGAATCGAAGCATCCTGTACGGCTGTACATACATACTATACGGATCTCCTCCTGCAGACCTCAGTTGGGGAATCGAGCGATGGACCTGATCAACTAAGCAGCAACTCATAATCTGCTTAACTAGACTGTCTAAACAATGTAACCGTTAAATCGGTTAATCGATATTGGGGCCACACTCAGGCCGTAGTCAGGACTCACTGGCCTTCCAAAATGGCGCTCAGCCTTTGCACGACCGCACGATCACTACCACCCATCTTGCGTGGGCCGTATTTTCCGTAGACGTGGTGATCCCGTCCGCCGTCTCGTTCACCCTCGTCGGCGGCGACGAGCGGCGCCACTCGAGCCATACCCTGTCCTTTGCTGCTGTTGGCGACGGCGGCCAAACCGGAGCTTGCCTTGACGGCGAGGGCGGCCATGTCCTGCCCGGAGAGCGGGCGGCGGAGCATGGACACGGGGAGCGCGAAGTAGAGGCACCCGGGCTGGAGTGCCTCCTCGGCCGCCAGCGCGCGGGCGGGCGCGTCGAATCGAAGCTCGTCGCAGCTGCAGAGGAAGCTCGAGGAGCTGGTGGCGTCGCTGCCGAGAGCCTCCCGCGCCGTGACGGGCGTCGCGAACTGCACCATGGAGCCGTCCACGTGCACCACCTTCGCCGTGGCCACTGTCGGCAGCGCCGGCGCCGCCGAGAGCGAGACGCACGAGCCCATATGTCTCTCTGCGACGATATCCACGTACTTTTGCGTTCACCTGTCAATCGGCTGCCGATGGATGCGTGTTTGAGGAAGTGGATTTGCCTATCGATCTGGATACGGGAAGATGGAAGCCTATCCGATGCTTCTTTATATACGGGACAAGACAGCAGCTGCACGTTGTTTATGCGATGACGCATGCCAAGGCGTCATGAATTATCGCACTCGATTCTTGCTGTCGGTGTCAACGGAGACCACAGGGAGAGCATAATTGCACTGCAGCTTGTCCTCTTTTGAGCGGCCGGTCAAAGACTTGCACAATCAGTGACATGAAAATGGCTCTTCTGAGCTCGAATACTTTAATTTCATTCGGGCAAATACTGTTATGGCGGTGAGATCGAGCGACTTGGCATGCACACACATGCATCGTCACGGCTCGCGGCAGCTGATCGCGACGATCCTATTATGGCTTTTAATTAAGTTGCATGCATGGACCAAGCTTCTTGCTGCCTACGAATCGATAGTTAGACGTACTGTTCGATTTGTTGGCCATGAAACTGATCGTGCAGTACAATACACACTAGTAGAAACAAGGGCTTTGGTTTTTTGCCCCAAATGGGTTTTGCACCGGATTTGGTACGAACCGGTGCTAAAAGGGGTCATTAGCACCGGTTGGTGGTGCGCAGCCGGCCGAGAGACCTTTGCACGGTTCGTGTTACGAACCGGTGCAAAGAGCTATCTTTGCACGGTTCGTAACACAAACCGGTGCAAAAGCTTCGTCGCTGAGCACGTGTCAGCCGAGGAACCTTTAGCACCGGTTCGTGTTACGAACCGGTGCAAAAGATAGACCATTTGCACCGGTTCGTAACACGAACCGGTGCTAAAGGTCCCCAGCCCTATTTCAGCTCAGCTACCCGGCCAAACAGCCCACTCCACTTCATTTTTGCTAGGAGAAGGTGTGTGTGTTGAGTGCTAGCTTGCATTTCTTTGGCATGCAAACAAGGTGCTCGATGAAATGTCTGAGAGAATGATTTCGCTTGATTTTACACAAAATAAAAATGAGATGAGGTGCCGGAGCGACACTTAAGCTTTCTCCTCTTTCTTTCCCTCCTCGATCAAGGTTTAAGCAACAACTTAACCCTTTCATTTGTACGGTGCTAATTTCCACTATTTATAAATATTATGATGTTTTGTAATTGTTTATTGATAAACTTAATTAATTATTTGATGTAGATGAACCGGCGGCAATGGATGTACGTTGACCGACGTCTACCCGAGTTCGGATCGGGCCTGGAAGAATTTATCCGTGTGGCTCGGGAAAACCCACAGGCGGATGGTTTTATGTGTTGTCCATGTGTTGATTGCCATAACTTGAAGCAATACCCTGAATGGCAAGTCATTCACTCACACCTGCTTTGGAAAGGTTTCATGCCCAGCTATAATTGTTGGACCAAGCATGGAGAAAGAGGGGTTATGATGGAAGACGACGAAGAAGAAGAAGAGGATGATGATATGTACCCTAACTACGGTGATACCGCAACAGGGCATGATGAAGATGAAGATGCAGGAGGAGGTGATCAAGATGAAGAGGCATCGGATGAGCCCGTTGATGATGATCTTCGTCGGGCCATCGCCGATGCACACAGAGATGCGAAACGGAAAACGAGAAGCGAAAGTTAAAGGGCATGTTAGATGATCACAAAAAGAAGTTATACCCAAATTGCGAAGATGGCAACACAAAGCTCGGTGCCACCCCGGAGTTGCTGCAATGGAAGGCAGAGGCTGGTATATGTGACAAGCCATTTGAGAAGTTACCGAAAATAATGAAGAGGAGGTTTCCAAAGAATAACGAATTGCCCGACGAGTACGTACGAAGCAAAGAAGGTTCTCTGCCCTCTAGGATTAGAGGTGTCGAAGATACATGCATGCATTAATGACTGCATCCTCTACCGCGCTGAGTATGAAAATTTGGAAAAATGTCCGGTATGCACTGCACTTCGGTATAAGATCAGGCGAGATGACCCTGGTGATGTTGAGGGCGAGCCCCCTAGGAAGAGGGTTCCTGCCAAGGTTATGTGGTATGCTCCTATAATACCACGGTTGAAACGTCTGTTCAGAAATAAAGAGCATGCCAGATTATTGCGATAGCACAAAGAAGACCGTAAGAAAGACGAGATGCTGAGACACCTCGCTCATGGGTCGCAGTGGAGGACAATCGATAGAGAGTTCCCGGATTTTGCAGATGACGTGAGGAACTTAAGGTTTGGCCTAAGTACATATGAAATGAATCCTTTTGGGGAGCAGAGCTGCAGTCATAGCACTTGGCCTCGTAACTCTATGTATCTATAACCTTCCGCCTTGGTTGTGCATGAAGCGGAAGTTCATTATGATGCCTGTGCTCATCCAAGGCCCAAAGCAACCCGGCAACGACATTGATGTGTACCTACAGCCATTATTTGAAGAACTCTTACAGTTGTGGAGCAAACCAGGTGTACATGCATGGGATGAGTACAAACAGGAGTCATTTAACCTACGAGCGTTGCTTTTCGTGACCATCAATGATTGGCCTGCTCTTAGTAACCTTTCGGGACGGACAAACAAGGGATACAATGCATGCACGCACTTGTTTAGATGAGACCGAAGGTGCCTATTTGCATAAATGTAAGAAGGTTGTGTACACGGGGCATCGTCGATTTCTTCCAAAGAGGCACCCCGTCGAAAGAAAGGCAATCATTTCGGAGGTGAGGCAGATCGCCGGGTGAAGCTCGAACTCCGTACCGGTGATGCTTTACTTGATATGGTCAAGGACCTAAAAGTAATCTTTGGAAAGGGTCCTGGCGGCCAATCTGTTCCGAATGACGACGTTACCGGACACGCACCCATGTGGAAGAAAAAATCTATATTTTGGGATCTACCCTATTGGAAAGTCCTAGAGGTCCGCTCTTCAATCGACGTGATGCACGTGACGAAGAATCTTTGCGTGAACCTGCTAGGTTTCTTAGGCGTGTATGGGAAGACAAAAGATACACCGAAGCACGGGAGGACCGAGTATCGTATGAAAGTCCCAAAAGACAAGCAAGAACAGGATTACAAGGATACGGGAGTCGCTTAAGTCCTACCAGCTACGCTCTTACCAAAGCAGAGAAGGATATCTTTTTTGAAGTCCTTTACAGTATCAAGGTCCCGTCTGGCTTCTCCTCCAATATAAAGGGAATTATAAATATGGAGAAGAAAACATTCCAGAACCTGAAGTCGCATGACTGCCACATTATTATGACGCAGATTGCTTCCGGTTGCACCGAGGGGGCTTGCAGGAAAATGTTCGAATACCCATTGTGAAGCTATGTGCATTCCTTAATGCGATATCTCAGAAGGTAATCGATCCAGCTAGTCTTCCAAGGTTACAGAAGGATGTGGTGCAATGTCTTGTTAGCTTTGAGTTGGTGTTTCCACCATCTTTCTTCAATATTATGACACATCTCCTGGTTCACCTTGTCGAAGAGATTGCCATCCTCGGTCCTGTCTTTCTACACAATATGTTCCCCTTCGAGAGGTTCATGGGGGTCTTAAAGAAATATGTTCATAACCGTGCTAGGCCGGAAGGAAGCATCTCCAAGGGCTATGGAACGAGAGGAGGTCATCGAGTTCGTGTTGACTTCATTCACGACCTTAAGTCGATTGGTGTTCCTGAATCGCGACACGAGGGGCGACTAAGTGGAAAAGGCACGCTAGGAAGGAAATCAATGATATGTAGGGACGGCATTTCTTTCACTCAAGCACACTACACAGTTCTACAAAGTTCCACCTTGGTGGCCCCGTATATCACTGATCACAAGAATATTGTGCGCTCAGAACATCTGGGGCAGTCTGAAGACTGGATTACGCATAAACATATGCAGACATTCGGCGGTTGGCTCCGAGAACATCTCATTAATAACAACAGTATTGTAGATCAGTTGTACATGTTGGCTGGGTCACCATCTTCGACTATAGTGACTTTCCGGGGGTACGAGATAAATGGAAATACCTTCTACACGTTCGCCCAAGATAAAAAGAGCACCAACCAAAACAGTGGTGTCCGCATTGATGCAACAAACACTAGCAGTGGCAAAAAGGACACATATTATGGTTACATAGAGGAGATATGGGAACTTGACTATGGACCTTCTTTTAAGGTCCCTTTATTTCGGTGCAAATGGTTCAAGCTGGATGGAAAAGGGGTAAAGGTAGACCAGCTGTACGGAATGACAACGGTGGATACCAACAATCTTGGTTACAGAGACGAACCATTCGTCCTAGCCAATGATGTGGCTCAGGTTTTCTATGTGAAGGACATGTCCTCTAGACCGAATAAAAGAAAACATAAGGAAACGAGCTCATCCGATGAGCCAAAGCGTCACATAGTTCTTTCGGGGAAAAGAACCATCGTGGGAGTCGAGGACAAGACGGACATGTCGAGAAGATTATAATAAGTTTGCTGAAATTCCGCCCTTCACAGTGAACATTGATCCAACCATCGCGTTAAATGGTGAAGATACTCCATGGTTACGGTCGAAGCGATCATAATGTATTAATTATTATCATGTACCTTGAGCTCATATTGTGAAGCGTTTGTTGTGATATGTATCTGTAACATTGGTCGTTTTAACTAAATGCAATTATCCAAGTTTATTATTTTTGTAGATACACATGTTTGGAAATTTATCCTCACCTACTGGTTGTTGGGTGTATAGTAGCAGCTTCCGAGCGGGACTTGCGGGAAGAGTTACTCGCGGCTTTGGAGGCATTGTGCAATGGGCTAGGGTTCAGTGATGAGTGAAATGGGAGACACGGGGGAGTACTATTTATAGAGGGCGTTTAGGCGGGAAATCTCCGCGCTGGGCGTCGTGGAGGGAAAATGTCAAGTGCGGCGTCGTGGCGGGAACATATCCCGCGCAGCGTCGTGGCGGGAAAATGTCCAGCGCGGCGTCTTGGCGGAAACCCGCGCAGCGTCGTGGCGGGAAATGTCCAGCGCGGCGTCGTGGCGGGAACATATCCCGCGCGGCGTCGTGGCGGAAACCCGCGCAGCGTCGTGGCGGGAACTCGATCCCGCGCGAAAGAGAGAAAAAAAGGCGGGAAGAATGCAAAATTTTCAGCCAAAATTGGGGTCTTTGCACCGGTTCGTGGCTGGAACCGGTGCAAAAGACTCTTTGCACCGGTTCCAGCCACGAACCGGTGCAAAAGACCCCAAATACTTAACCGTGCGCGCGCCCCTCTTCTTCCCCATTCGCGCGAGGAGAGCTTGGACGCCGGCAGGCTGCCGAAATCGCGCCCGCCCGCCCGCCCGCCGCCCGCCCGCCGCCCGCCCGCCGTCCGCGCCGCCGCGCGTCGCCGCGCCGGCCGGCCGCGCCCGCCCGCCGTCGCCCGCCCGCGCCCGCCGCCCGCCGCCCGCGCCCGGCTCCTCCTCTTCCTCCTCCGGCCACACCGCGCCCGCCGCGCCCGCCGTCGCCCGCCCGCGCCCGCCGTCGCCCGCCCGCCCGCCGTCGCCCGCCCGCGCCGCCGCCCGCCCGCGCCCGCCGCCCGCGCGCCGCGCCGGCCCTGCTCCTCCTCTTCCTCCTCCACACCGCGGCCGTCGCCCCGCCGTCGCCGCCGCCGCCGCCCGCCCGCCGTCGCCCGCCGTCGCCGCCCGCCCGCCGTCGCCCGCCGCCGCCGCCCGCCCGCCGTCGCCCGTCCGCCGCCGCACGCCCTCAGGTGAGCAGCGCCGCCCGCCCCTGCCCCCTCTTTTTTTTTTTTTGTTAGTTTTTAGTTAGGAAAATTTAGTTAGAAATTTTAGTTAGAAATTTAGTTAGAAATTTTAGTTAGAAAATTTAGTTAGAAATTTTAGTTAGAAATTTTAGTTAGAAAATTTAGTTAGAAAATTTAGTTAGAAATTTTAGTTAGAAATTTAGTTAGAAATTTTAGTTAGGAAATTTAGTTAGAAATTTTAGTTAGGAAATTTTAGTAGTGTTAGAAATTTTAGTTAGGAAATTGTTAGAAATTTTAGTTAGAAAAAATTTAGTGTGTTAGAAAAAAGTTAGTGTGTTAGATGTGTTAGGAAATTTTAGTTAGAAAAAATTTAGTGTGTTAGATGTGTTAGGAAATTTTAGTATGTGTTAGATTTTAAATATGTGTTAGAAAAAATTAGATGAAATATGTAAGTACTTTATTTTAGATGTGTTAGAAAAAAATTAGATGGAATATGTCAGTACTATATTAGTATGTGTTAGAAAATTTTTAATTACTTTGATTCATATTCATAAGTACTTTATTCAAATTCAATATTATATTTGTTAGTTTGCATACGATGCCGCGGCCTCCGCGTCCCGGAGCTAGGACAGTTTTAGAGGAGATGCAGCAGATGGGGAAGTCCGGGACCGGGCTCCGCCGGGGTGGCACCGGGAGGTGTTATCTTCCGGGGCGCGCACCTTGGTGCGGAATCCGGGTCCCGTCGTCGACCCGGATATTCTCTCGGTGGAGGTCCTATGGGCCACGTTCGTTTCGAGAGGAGCCGGCCCCGCCGGAGGAGGTAGCTCGGCGCATTGAAGCGGAGGACCAGCACGTTCGCCGTTACATGTATGCGTTAGACAACATGTATAGGGGCGGATGGAGCGTTATGCAGGGATCTCATGTTAGCTATGCTCCCGTTGTTGTTCCGTGGCTTTGGGGGCACACCCGAGCGCGGCTCGGGACCCGGTCGGCGCCCTCTAGGACCCGGTCTGCGCGGTTGAGTGTTTGTAGTAGTGATTGATGTATTATCGATCTATGTATGCATGTAATCGCACTATCTGCTTTCAGCACTATTATTGATCATGTATTGAGCATTATTCTTAATTACTTGTAAGTCTTTGCAGAAACTTGTAAGTCTTTGCAGAATAATCTAGCTTCGTTGTGTTTATAGCATTAGAATAACTTTTAAGTCTTTGCAGAAACTATGGAAAGAGACCTAGAACAAGAATACCTCGTCGAGGAGATTATCCGTGATGATGACGATATCACCTCTCTTTACCTAAACCAATCCGGCGAGGGAGACGAGCGAACCCGAGGAGACGGCTCGATGAGGAAGATGATCAAGACCACCGTGGAGACGGCTCCGGTGAGGGAGAAGGTGACGACTGCGAGGGAGAAGCTCACCACGTCGAGGTGTATATATATTAATTAACCAAGCCTACGGATATGTGCATATACATATATTAACGTTGTTTCTTCTTTTAGACCTCCCAATCAACACACTCTACCGGCGGAACTAAACGAGGCGCGGCCAGAAAGATGGAAGAGCATGAAAGGTGCATCATCACGGAAATCGCTATAGACGGCGAACCGATTGCTCCCAAGGATCACGCAAAAAAGTTTGTAAGTCAATGCGGAGTTATTGTTAGGGACACCATCCCGATCACCACTCAAGAATGGAAGAAACCTTCAAAGGAGGACAAAGGAGTTACTTACGTCGATACGAGATCCAAAAATCTGATGTTTAGGAAACTCATGGTAAATTTCACATTTCCGGAGCCAGCTGACTCTGATAGTGATAATAAAAGGCCAGACCCTGAGGATCCCGAGCTGAATAGCATACAACGAAGAGTCAAGAAGTGGGCTCTTAAGAAGATGGCAACGCAGTTCAACGACTACAAGAAGAAATTGGACAACTCCTTTATCAAGAAAAAGAAGACTCCAGATTTCAAGGGCCCCTATGAGAAGATAAAAGATCACTGGGAGGCATTTGTGAAGTACAAGACATCGGAGAGGGCAAAGACAAGGTCAGACACCAACAAGAAAAATGCTGCTAATAAGATGTACTTCCATACCATGGGGCGAGGAGGCTACAAGGCTGGCAGACCTAAGTGGGAGAAATGGGAGAATGACCTAATTAAGAACGGGATCCAGCCGGAGGTACGGAAATGGAACCAGCGGTCAAGGGATTGGTTTTACGCGCATGGGGGCACGTTGGACGCACAAGGGTTCCGCATATATACACAAAGACATCGGGAAAACCCACTTCCCATCGAAGCCTTTAGAAATGCTGCAAAGGAAGTTGAAGAGGGGAAGTTCCGTCCCGAAAGAGAGAAGGACCAGCTCACACGCGCCCTTGGGAATCCTGAACACTCAGGACGAACACGAACCACATCAGGTGGCAAGCCGTGGTGTATTGGGTTTCCTGCAGAAACGAAGAAATATCCGGATAGAAGCCGTCAGAGGCAAAAGGATGTGGTTCAAGAACGCGTTGCTAAGCTAGAGGAGCAAGTGAGGATGATAATGTCGAGGCTCGGTCACGGTCACCCAACCTCAACCTAATCCGCGGATAGAAGAAGTTGCATTCGATGCTACCGGCCAGGGATCTCAGCGGAAGAGCAGCGTGGCTTCCACGGAGCTGCCTGGTGATGATGCAGATGTGGATCCGCAGATGGCTCCTCCCTCCCCTGTGGATCCGCAGATGGCTCCTCCCTCCCCTGTGGATCCGCAGATGCCTTCTGATCTCTACCCTGTGGACTTTATCACAGAGTCGACACCTTGTGAGCTACATTTCCAAACGATGGGCTACTTAACGCTCAAGGCGGCGATCGGCTATGTCTTACCGCCGGTACCTGATCAAAGATATCACTTCAAGCCGGTTCCACCTGGATACGCTGTTGCCGGGGTGGATCAAGTTATGGATGGGTATGGGCCGGCGAGGCTTGTCCACCCCTGCCGGTGAAGGGGATTTGCTAGAGCTGGGAGAGGCCAAGAACACTACGGTTCTATGGCGAAAGGAATTCATTGTGATTCCGGGTTGGAAGGCGCCAACAAGGTCTCCACCGAGCCAGCATTCTCCACCGATGCAGCCGTCTCCGGTGCGTGAGCCTTCCCGCCGGCGCGTGAGCCTTCCCCGCCGACGCGTGAGCCTTCTCCGCCGCCGCGTGAGCCTTCTCCGCCGCCGTGTGAGCCTTCTCCGCCGCCGCAGCCCAAGTCTAAGAGCAAAATTAGGCGGTCCGCTACGACACGGCCGAGTCGTAACGGATCACCGAGACGCAAACAAGAGCCCCTCCCAAGAGTGCCTAAGGTTCCTCCCAAGAGACCTTATGACTATACAGTTGAGGAAAATGCCAAGATCGTAGCTGAACAACACAAGCAACAAATGTTGAAATTGAAAAAGCCCCAGCTTGAGCCGGAGCCAGCTATATCTCTGGAAAAGAAGTTGAAACTGCTGAAGAACCTTCATCAACCTGAGCCAAGTCTTTCATCGAACTATGACCGGTCTATTCGCAAGTCAAATGTGTTAGCAAAAGAGCGGTGGGAAAAAAGTAAGGTAGATGGGAAACCAGTTCCCCAGCTTGGAGCCCAGAAAAACTCGTGCCCCCCGCTCCAAGTGTATCCCGATGTCCTAGCGTGCCTTGATCCAACGATGGTAAAACTATACAAAGATGAGGCAGATGCGGCCGGTATGAGTATTCCCGAGTACTTAAGCCGCATCGAATTCATGGCCACGGACGATGTCCAATTAGCATACCATTACACATACGGGGAACCTCTTGTCAGAGCTGCGGAGTTGCCTAATCTATCAACACAGCTGCGAAGACTACATAATTGGTACTTGGATGCATGTAAGGACGGCCGAACCGGATCATGGTGGCAATAAGAGATGAGCACTACGGGCGAACCGACGTGATGAACATCGAATTTTGTGAATTATTTCAGTTATTCAACCAAGACGCCCTCGACAAATCTCTCGCTGAGTGCATACTCGTCCGTAAGTATTATTTATGTAATTAAGTCTCTACCGCGACTCGTCCATTATTGCTAGCATATAACCATACTCTCACCGTATTATGCGGAATGAAGATTCGCGAATGCCGCAAGGGGCAAATCTATGATCTTGGGTTCGTTGACCCATATACCGTGAATGGGTATACTGTCGACAACTCTCCCAAGGACACGGAGAATAACTTGGTATATGTCTTAAGGAAAAACTCATACAAAAGGGCAATACTATTTCCTTACAACTTCGCGTGAGTGTTACTCGTCTTCACACATTAAATCTTTTTCGCTTACTCCATGTGTTAAGTGTAATTGATGAGTTATGCATATATATGTGTGTCCGCAGGTTTCACTATATCCTCGCTAGTCATTGAACCCGACACCGGGATAGTAGAAGTCATGGACTCGAAGAGTAAACCCCTTGAGGCGTGGGGGGACATGGCTGATATCCTCCTCAAGGCTTGGAAACGGTTCACCAACAAGTCTCCGGGTTTAAAGAATAAAGAACTTCGAATAAAACATGTACCGGTAAGTACTACCGGCTAGGCCGCGCATCTCTTTGATTGTAGTTTCAATACCATTATTATCATCCTTGATTATATATATATTATTTTGATTGAACTTTGTTCTCGTAAAGTGCTTGAGGCAGGAGGACGGGAATAATTTATGCGGGTTCTACGTTTGCGAGTTCATCCGCCGAATACCCACCATAAGAGGGACATTTTGGAACAAGTTCATGTAAGTAATTAAACAACATTCATGGCTTTATTTTATCGATCACCTTGTGTTTCATTCACATACACATATATATATCCGACCATCGTACCTTCTTCAAATTATTAGATCGAACGGTTGCGGGATGGTCTTCTAGCAACAGAGCGTGTACGAGCAATTCAAGAAGAACTGGCGGGGTTCTTACTTGAGCAAGTCATAGCTCCAGATGGAGAACACTATGTGGACAACCGCCAATATCAATGTTGATGTAGACATATATATATGCATGAACGTGTGTCACTTTGATCGATATATGTAATACAATGGTTTCCTATATATATATTTGAATTGTCTGCATTAATATTATACCGTGTTTCGAATGGGGCAGAGTCTCGCCGCGGCAGCATTTTAGTGCAATTCCCTGCCGCGGCAGAGTCTGCCGCGGCAGGGAAGGGCATTAAAATGCTGCCGCGGCCCAACCCTTTTGCACCGGTTCGTAATACGAACCGGTGCAAAAGCTTCCCCGCCGAGCGCCCACAGCCGGCCACGTGGAGACCCCTTTAGCACCGGTTTGTAAGCCAACCGGTGCAAAAGGGGGGGGCCTTTTGCACCGGATGGTTTGCACCGGTTGCCCATCCGGTGCATATGGCCTTTAAAAACCGGTGCAAAAGAGCAGTTTTCCACTAGTGACAGTACTATGTGAATTTAGATGACTCCGAAGTCCGAGCGTATATACGGGCCGGCGAGAAAAACGACCAGGTGCATCCGTGGAAAAGGACCGGTCCATTGACCAGGAGTATTTCTTGGCAATGCATATCTAGCATCCATATATATATGGATTCATTTGGTCGGGTTTCCGTGCAACTTCCTACGTACACGTGCTAGTCTCTACAGTACCAGCTACCGTCCTTTTCCACGGACACGGTCGCCGCGCCGCTCGTGGTTTTGCTCTTTTTCAGGCCGGATCACATGTCGTCTTCGTTCTAAAACACCCGTTGACATAGCACTCCAGTACTGCTCTCCATCACTTACATAAGACGTTCTAAGAGCATCTCCACCGATAGCCCCTAAATAGGCGCCGGCAGAGGCATCGGCACCTTCGTTTGGGGGGCGTCGGTACTGCATCCTCCATTTGGGGAAGCCGTTTCCACACCGGCGCCTCCCAAACGGCGGCCCCAAATTTTTTTTCCTTTTTACAATATTTTCAAACAATATATCGATCACATTTTATTCATACAATTACATAAATGGAATTAAATTATTCATACAATCAATAAAACAAATATTACTTAAATTATTCATACAACCCAACAAACAAATAGTACTTAAATTATTCATACAACCCAACAAACAAATAATACTTAAATTATTCATCCAGGCAAACAAATAGAAATAAAATCATGAATTGTTGGCTGCTCCTCTTCTTGCCCACAAATGCGCAGCTAGATCCGCCTTCAGCTGTGCATGGACACCTGCATCTCGAATTTTATTATGCATGTGAAGAAAAGCAGCAAATTCTTGGGTCACATGTTCTACCTCAGCTAGTGGCCCTTGATAATCAAATGGATGATCATCATGCACAGGTGCGTCGCGCTCTCTCTCAATGATCATGTTGTGGATGATCACACAGGCGTTCATCACCTCCCACATCTGTGCCTCAGACCAAGTGAGAGCAGGGTACCTGACAATGGCGAAACGCTGCTGAAGCACCCCAAAAGCACGCTCAACATCCTTGCGTGCTGCTTCCTGGCATGTTGCAAAATAAGCTTCCATCTCGTTTGCCGGAGAGGGAATTGTCTTCACAAATGTAGCATACGTCGGGTAGATACCATCAGCTAGATAGTACCCCTTGTTGTATGCGTGGTCGTTTACCTCAAAGTTCACGGCATGAGCTTATCCCTCAGCTAGCCTGGCAAACACCGGAGAGCGCTGCAGCATGTTGATATCATTGTTTGTTCCTGCCAATGCCAAAAAATGCATGCCAAATCCAAAGCTCCTGGTCTGCCACTGCCTCAAGAATGACACTGCACTCACCAGTATGGCCCTTGTAGATCCCCTGCCAAGTAAAAGGGAAATTCTTCCAGCCCCAATGCATACAGTCAATGCTTTCGAGCATCCTAGGAAACCCGCTTGCTGCATTCTTCTGCAGAATCCGAGCTGTATCATCTGCTCTTGGTGCTCTTAAATAGTTTTTACCAAACACCGCTATGACAGCTCGACAGAACTTGTAGAGAGTCTGTGCATGTCCACTCTGCCATCCGCATGTAGTCATTGGCTGTATCTGGAGGAGCTCCGTATGCAAGACAGCGCATTGTAGCAGTGCACTTCTGAATCGAGGTGAAGCCCCACAAATCTGTGCAATCTTTCTTGGCCATGAAGTACGTGTCGTACTCCCTGACGCCATGGACAATCTTCAAGAATAGGTCCTTGTTCATCCTAAACCAGCGCCGAAATTCCTTCGGCGAACGAGTCGCGTCGTCGTTGAAGTAGTCGGCGTCAAGCAGCATTGCGCTGGCTTCACGGTGCCTGTTGATGTTCCTCCTCTTGCCTGGCTTGGAGCCACCACGCCGAGGCACGACGAAGAAAGGCTAGCGAACGCGCAACATGTTCGTCAGAATCAGCTGCTACTGTTGCCGCCGAATAGCCTGAGCGTTCTGGTCCTCCGTGAACAGCTGCACCATCATCTCGTCGTCGCTGTCCATCGCGGCAATCGGACGAACACCTTGCGGGCGGGGCGATACTATCGCGGTGGCGGCGAGCTCTGTTCCGGGCGAAACAGCGGCTGCCGGTCAAGGGGGTGGCGGCCGTGTCGATGGACGGCGGTTCCTAGACGGTCGGCGGTGTCTATTGCAAGCAGGGTGGGCACGGAGGCGACGGCGACGGTGGCGATCTAGAGGGGTGGGAGTCGCCTCGGCCGTGTGTAGGAGGTGGGAAAACGGTGTGTCTGGCTGCCAGGCGGAGCCCACACACGTTTTCAGACGTGCCGCGAGGTGCCGACGCGTCCGATTCGCGCCCTTGGCGAAGGGGCCAGCACGGGGCCGCCGACGATTCTATTGGGCACCAAAATTGGCCGGCGCCGTTTGGGGCGCGCCGGTGCGAGCCCATTTTCGCTGTCGGCCCCCAAATCGCTATCGGGGCCGCTATCGGGATCGCCGGTGGAGATGCTCTAAGTATAACCCGTAACCGTTTGCTAATTGCTTTTCAGCGTCGTCTTGAAACGTGTTATTATGTGTGAGCGTTTTGTATTAGGGATTTGTCTGAGAACTAACTTCATGCTAAGTTAAATCCGACACCATTTAATTTGCATCGTGATTCGTGCTAGTTATGAGTTGCAGCATGAGTTATAACTGAAATATACTGAGAACGAAGTAAGGAAATTGTCAAAAAAAAATTATCCCATCATTTTTTGAACCCTTCAACGTTCTTTAAAACAGTGCTATCAGTTTTTTCCCAATTATTTTTTAGCAGTACAAACATTTTTTTCACTACAGCGAGCAATTTCTGTAAACTAAATGAAAAAAAAACGAAAACCAGCTAGTTTTCTTAAGCTTCAAAAATTGAAGCCTGTTTTTGCTATAAGTTTCACAAAAATATGATTTTCTATTATTTTAATTTATAGGTGACATTATATAAAAATGAAAAAAAACACGGGGCTATGTTAATGTGTAGCACCAAACTAGTGTGTTTAACATTTTTAATCAAGATATATTTGTAAGAATATCTATACAAGACGAGTTAGGATAGACTAAGACTCTAGATCATCTTGTACTTCAAGTCTCTCCATGCGCGACAAATATGGGGACCACCTCCCTCTTTTGGTTACCACCTCTATTAGCTCCCAACAAATATCTTTTTTTCCACTTTCGACAACACTCCTACATTGTATCCACGCCGTCCTCTAGAGGAGGATCTCGTCTTCTTGGTCTTCGGTGCCGGACCAGCATCGTCATCTGTGCATCGAGAGTGGAGGTTGTTATCATCTTCTCTGACTTTGGTCCATCTCCTTCGTCTGTCATGGCGAAGGTAAGGGTCACTCCTCTGCTCTATTCGTTGTTCTAGTGATAGAACCATTTCCCTAGAACAACATAGGGTCGATTTGGCCATTCGATTTGAGTAGGATGATCACATTGAGCTTCTGCATCATGCCACAACATTTATTTTTACCATTCAGGGCTAGATCCTGCTACTAGCAGTTAGGTGTGTTACCTTTTCTCGTCTCACCTACCACGAGATCAGGAGGGGATGGTGAACTGATACGTCTCCAACGTATCTATAATTTCTGATGTTCCATGCTTGTTTTATGACAATACATACATGTTTTGTTCACACTTTATATCGTTTTGATGCATTTTTCGGAACTAACCTATTGACAAGATGCCGAAGTGCCAGTTCCTGTTTTCTGCTGTTTTTGGTTTCAGAAATCCTACAAAGGAAATATTCTCGGAATTGGACGAAATCAACACCCAGAATCTTATTTTTCCACGAAGCTTCCAGAACACCGAAGAGGGGCCAGAGGGGAGCCAGGGGGCCCCACACGCCAGGGCGGCGCGGCCAAGGGGTGAGGCGCGCCCCCCTATGGTGTGGCCCCACCAGGGCCCCTCCGAGGCTGCCCTTCCGCCTACTTAAAGCCTCCGTCGCGAAAACCCTAGACGAATAAGCCACGATACGGAAAACCTTCCAGAGCCGCCGCCATCGCGAAGCCAAGATTCGGGGGACAGAAGTCTCTGTTCCGGCATGCCGCCGGGACGGGGAATTGCCCCCGGAAGGCATCTCCATCGACACCACCGTCATCTTCATCGCCGCTGCTGTCTCCTATGATGAGGAGGGAGTAGTTCTCTGATGACCCACAAGTATAGGGGGTGTATCGTAGTATTTTCGATAAGTAAGAGTGTCGAACCCAACGAGGAGCAGAAGGTGTTGATAAGCAGTTTCGATGAAGGATTCGCTGTAAATGCTCACAGACAAGTATTCAGGGTGTTTTGATATAGCAGATGAATAAAGTACGAGTAATTAAAATGCGAGAGAAATAATTGCAGCGAGTGGCCCAATCCTTTTTAGCACAAAGGACAAGCCGGTTTGTTTACTTATAATGACCAAACGTTCTTGAGGACACACGGGAATTTAGTCTAGTGCTTTCGCTTCATATAGCTAATTAATATTCATTGTTTTGATAAGTGTTGTGTGGGTGAACCTATGCTAATGCACCGCCCTTCCTAGGACTAATACATACTTGTGATTATACCCTTTGCAAGCATCCGCAACTACAAGAAAGTAATTAAGATAAATCTAACCACAACCTTAAACTCTGAGATCCTGCTATCCCTCCTGCATCGATATACCAACGGGGGTTCAGGTTTCTGTCACTCCGGCAACCCCGCAATTGGCAAACGAGTACAAGATGTATTCCCCTAGGCCCATAAAGGTGAAGTATCATGTAGTCGACGTTCACACGACACAACTAGAAGAATAACACCACAACTTAAATATCATAACATTGAATATTACTCAACCATAATTCACTACTAACATTTAGACTTCACCCATGTCCTCAAGAACTAAACGAACTACTCACGAGACATCATATGGAACATGATCAGAGGTGATATGATGATGAATAACAATCTGAACATAAACCTTGGTTCAATGGTTTCACTCAATAGCATCAATAACGAGTAGAAATCAATACAGGGAGAGTTTCCCCTATCAAACAATCAAGATCCAACCCAAATTGTTACAGCGGTGATGAGGTGCAGCGGTGGAGACGGCGGTGATGATGATGGAGATGATGATGATGATGATGGAGATGATGTCCAGCTCGATGACGGTGACGATGGCGTCGATTTCCCCCTCCGGGAGGGAATTTCCCCGGTAGATTTCAGCCTGCCGGAGAGCTCTTTTCTCTCTGGTGTTTTCCGCCCCGCAGAGGCGGCTGTGACTCTTCGCGACTATCCTCCGGAGCTTAGGTTTTCGGGACGAAGAAGTACGCGAAGGAGAGGAGGCCAGAGGGGGCTGTGGGCCCCCTCCCCGCATGGCGGCGTGGCCAGGGCAGGGCCCGCGCCGGCCTATGAGGGGGGCCCATGGCGGCCCTCCTCGGCTCCTCCTTTTGGCTCTCTTCGTCTTCTGGAAAAATAGGATTTTTCATATAATTTCCGTCAATTGTTGATCTTCCGAAATATTGCATTCTGACAGCGCTTTTTCCAGCAGAATCCTGACTCCGGTGCGCGATCCTCCAATAATCATGAAACATGCAAAATAGATGAAATAACATAAGTATCACCTCTAAATATGAAATATATCAATGAATAACAGCAAAATATGATATAAAATAGTGATGCAAAATGGACGTATCAACTCCCCCCAAGCTTAGACTTCGCTTGTCCCCAAGCGAGACTGAACTCGGTAAACAGGACCACATGTTTATGGAGTGAATAGTCGATAAATAAAATACGGACAAGAAGCGTCATATTAATTCACACAAGACATTCTAGTGAACAACTTCCTCATACAATTCAACTTGAGACAAGTAGAAGGTAATCACAAATAAAGGTGCATAAGAAATCATAATTGGTGATGGCAAACTTCGTTCTTGGTCAGAGAACAATTAACAGATTATGCTAAAGCTTATATGGCACAACTTGCATACTTAATCGTAATAATCTCCTCATATTCATTGATAACTTTCAAAGCTATATTCATTCAGATAAAACTTGTACTAAACAAGGAAGAGTAGAAGGCATGATTAAATAGATCACAATATAAATGATTTGATCACAACAACTCAAATACTTGCTTAAGATGGATGGAAATAGGTTTACTGACTCAACATAAAGTAAAAGACATGCCCTTCGCAGAGGGAAGCAGAGATTAAATCATGTGCTAGAGCTTTTTCAGTTTTGAAATCATATAAAGAGCATAAAAGTAACATTTTGAGAGGTGTTTGTTGTTGTCAACGAATGGTAGCGGGTACTCTAACCCCCTTGCCAGACAAACTCTCGAAGAGCGGCTCTCATAAAGTTTTATTCTTGGTTGATGATACGTCTCCGACGTATCGATAATTTCTTATGTTCCATGCCACATTATTGATGATATCTACATGTTTTATGCATACTTTATGTCATATTTATGCATTTTCCGGCACTAACCTATTAACGAGATGCCGAAGAGCCAGTTGCTGTTTTCTGCTGTTTTTGGTTTCAGAAATCCTAGTAAGGAAATATTCTCGGAATTGGACGAAATCAACGCCCAGGGCCTATTTTCACACGAAGCTTCCAGAAGACCGAAGATGATACGAAGTGGGGCCACGAGCTGGCGACACACTAGGGCGGTGCGGACCAAGCCCTGGCCGCGCCGGCCTAGCGTGTGGGGCCCTCGTGTGGCCCCCTGACCTATCTCCTCCGCCTACTTATAGCCTTCGTCGCGAAAACCCCAGTACTGAGAGCCACGATACGGAAAACCTTCCAGAGACGCCACCGCCGCCAATCCCATCTCGGGGGATTCAGGAGATCGCCTCCGGCACCCTGCCGGAGAGGGGAATCATCTCCCGGAGAACTCTTCACCGCCATGGTCTCCTCCGGAGTGATGAGTGAGTAGTTCACCCCTGGACTATGGGTCCATAGCAGTAGCTAGATGGTCATCTTCTCCTAATTATGCTTCATTGTCGGATCTTGTGAGCTGCCTAACATGATCAAGATCATCTATCTGTAATGCTATATGTTGTGTTTGTTGGGATCCGATGGATAGAGAATACTATGCTATGTTGATTATCAATCTATTACCTATGTGTTGTTTATGATCTTGCATGCTCTCCGTTATTAGTAGAGGCTCTGGCCAAGTTTTTACTCTTAACTCCAAGAGGGAGTATTTATGCTCGATAGTGGGTTCATGCCTCCATTAAATCCGGGACAGTGACAGAAAGTTCTAAGGTTGTGGATGTGCTGTTGCCACTAGGGATAAAACATTGATGCTATGTCCGAGGATGTAGTTATTGATTACATTACGCACCATACTTAATGCAATTGTCCGTTGTTTTCAACTTAATACTGGAAGGGGTTCGGATGATAACCTCGAAGGTGGACTTTTTAGGCATAGATGCATGCTCGGATAGCGGTCTATGTACTTTGTCGTAATGCCCAATTAAATCTCACAATACTCATCATATCATGTATGTGCATGGTCATGCCCTCTTTATTTGTCAATTGCCCAACTGTAATTTGTTCACCCAACATGCTATTTATCTTATGGGAGAGACACCTCTAGTGAACTGTGGACCCCGGTCCATTCTTTTACATCGAATACAATCTACTGCAATACTTGTTCTACTGTTTTCTTGCAAACAATCATCATCCACACTATACATCTAATCCTTTGTTACAGCAAGCCGGTGAGATTGACAACCTCACTGTTTTGTTGGGGCAAAGTACTTTGGTTGTGTTGTGCAGGTTCCACGTTGGCGCCGGAATCCCCGGTGTTGCGCCGCACTACATCTCGCCGCCATCAACCTTCAACGTGCTTCTTGGCTCCTACTGGTTCGATAAACCTTGGTTTCTTACTGAGGGAAAACTTGCCGCTGTACGCATCACACCTTCCTCTTGGGGTTCCCAATGGACGCGTGTTGTACGCGTATCAAGCTCTTTTTCTGGCGCCGTTGCCGGGGAGATCAAGACACGCTGCAAGGGGAGTCTCCACATCCTAATCTCTTTACTTTGTTTTTGTCTTGCTTTATTTTATTTACTACTTTGTTTGCTGCACTAAATCAAAATACAAAAAAATTAGTTGCTAGTTTTACTTTATTTGCTATCTTGTTTGCCATATCAAAAACACAAAAAAATTAGTTACTTGCATTTACTTTATCTAGTTTGCTTTATTTACTGTTGCTAAAATGGGTACTCCTGAAAATACTAAGTTGTGTGACTTCACAACCACAAATAATAATGATTTCTTATACACACCTATTGCTCCACCTGCTACTACAGCGGAATTCTTTGAAATTAAACTCGCTTTCATCGAATCTTGTTATGAGAGAGCAATTTTCCGGTGTTAGTTCGATGATGCTCGCTGCCCATCTCAATAATTTTGTTGAATTATGTGAAATGCAAAAGTATAAGGATGTAGATGGTGATATTATAAAATTAAAATTGTTTCCTTTCTCATTAAGAGGAAGAGCTAAAGATTGGTTGCTATCTCCGCCTAAGAATAGTATTGATTCATGGACTAAATGCAAGGATGCTTTTATTGGTAGATATTATCCCCCTGCTAAAATTATATCTTTGAGGAGTAGCATAATGAATTTTAAACAATTGGATAATGAGCATGTTGCACAAGCTTGGGAAAGAATGAAATCTTTGGTTAAAAATTGCCCAACCCATGGATCGACTACTTGGATGATCATCCAAACCTTTTATGCAGGACTGAATTTTTCTTCGCGGAACCTATTGGATTCAGCTTCGGAGGTACCTTTATGTCCATCACTCTTTGCGAAGCAACAAAGCTTCTTGATAATATGATGATTAATTACTCCGAATGGCACACGGAAAGAGCTCCACAAGGTAAGAAGGTAAATTCTGTCGAAGAAACCTCTTCCTTGAGTGATAAGATTGATGCTATTATGTCTATGCTTGTGAATGATAGGACAAATATTGATCCTAATAATGTTCCGTTAGCTTCATTGGTTTCCCAAGAAGAACATGTTGATGTAAACTTCATTAAAAATAACAATTTCAACAACAATGCTTACCGGAACAATTCTAGTAACAACTATAGGCCATATCCTTATAATAATGGCAACTGCTATGGTAATTCTTATGGGAATTCTTACAACAATAATAGGAATACACCCCCTGGACTTGAAGCCATGCTTAAAGAATTTATTAGTACACAAACTGCTTTTAACAAATCTGTTGAAGAAAAGCTTGGGAAAATCGATATACTTGCTTCTAAAGTCGATAGTCTTGTCAGCTGATGTTGATCTTTTGAAATCGAAAGTTATGCCTAATGAAAATCATAATAATAAAATTGTTACTACAGCAAATGCCATCCAAGTTAGAATTAATGAGAATATAAGATTGATGGCCGAATTGCGTGCTAGGTGGGAGAAAGAAGAAAATGAAAAAGAAGACAATATAGCTAAAGTTTGGACTATTACCACCACTAGTAATGCTAATGCTTCACATGTTGCTGCACCTCCTACTATTAATGGTAAAATAATTGGTGTTTGCAATGTTTCCACTTCTAATGCAAAGCGCGAAAAACTGCCTGAAACTGCTAAAACTGCTGAAACTGCCTGTGATAAAATTGCTGAAATTTTTCCAACATTGGGGATGATGATCCCATTGCTTTAGTTTATAATGGTTTGGATTTTGATGATTGCCATATCTCTGAAGTTATAAAGTTCTTACAAAAACTTGCTAAGAGTCCTAATGCTAGTGCTATAAATTTGGCTTTCACAAAACATATTACAAATGCTCTCATAAAAGTTAGAGAAGAGAAACTAGAACGCGAAACTTCTATTCCTAGGAAGCTAGAGGATGGTTGGGAGCCCATCATTAAGATGAGGGTCAATGACTTTGATTGTAATGCTTTATGTGATCTTGGTGCAAGTATTTCCGTTATGCCTAAGAAAATCTATAATATGCTTGACTTGCCACCATTGAAAAATTGTTATTTGGATGTTAATCTTGCTGATAACTCTACAAAGAAACCTTTGGGGAGTGTTGATAATGCTCGCATTACGGTTAACAATAACCTTGTCCCCGTTGATTTTGTTGTCTTGGATATTGAATGCAATGCATCTTGTCCCATTATATTGGGAAGACCTTTTCTTCGAACTGTTGGTGCTATCATTGATATGAAGGAAGGTAATATTAAATATCAATTTCCTCTCAAGAAAGGTATGGAACACTTCCCTAGAAAGAGAATGAAGTTACCTTTTGATTCTATCATTAGAACAAATTATGATGTTGATGCTTCGTCTCTTGATAATACTTGATACACACTTTCTGCGCCTAGCTGAAAGGCGTTAAAGAAAAGCGCTTATGGGAGACAACCCATGTTTTTACTACAGTACCTTTATTTTATATTTGAGTCTTGGAAGTTGTTACTACTGTAGCAACCTCTCCTTATCTTAGTTTTGTGCACTGTTGTGCCAAGTAAAGTCGTTGATAGTAAGGTTCATACTAGATTTGGATTACTGCGCAGAAACAGATTTCTCTGCTATCACGAATCTGGGCCTAATTCTCTGTAGGTAACTCAGAAAATTTACCTATGTGTTGTTTATGATCTTGCATGCTCTCCGTTATTAGTAGAGGCTCTGGCCAAGTTTTTACTCTTAACTCCAAGAGGGAGTATTTATGCTCGATAGTGGGTTCATGCCTCCATTAAATCTGGGACAGTGACAGAAAGTTCTAAGTTTGTGGATGTGCTATTGCCACTAGGGATAAAACATTGATGCTATGTCTGAGGATGTAGTTATTGATTACATTACGCACCATACTTAATGCAATTGTCTGTTGTTTTCAACTTAATACTGGAAGGGGTTCGGATGATAACCTGAAGGTGGACTTTTTAGGCATAGATGCATGCTGGATAGCGGTCTATGTACTTTGTCGTAATGCCCAATTAAATCTCACAATACTCATCATATCATGTATGTGCATGGTCATGCCCTCTTTATTTGTCAATTGCCCAACTGTAATTTGTTCACCCAACATGCTATTTATCTTATGGGAGAGACACCTCTAGTGAACTGTGGACCCCGATCCATTCTTTTACATCGAATACAATCTACTGCAATATTTGTTCTACTGTTTTCTTGCAAACAATCATTATCCACACTATACATCTAATCCTTTGTTACAGCAAGCCGGTGAGATTGACAACCTCACTGTTTCGTTGGGGCAAAGTACTTTGGTTGTGTTGTGCAGGTTCCACGTTGGCGTCGGAATACCTGGTGTTGCGCCGCACTACATCTCGCCGCCATCAACCTTCAACGTGCTTCTTGGCTCCTACTGGTTCGATAAACCTTGGTTTCTTACTGAGGGAAAACTTGCCGCTGTACGCATCACACCTTCCTCTTGGGGTTCCCAACGGACGCGTGCTGTACGCGTATCAGTTGACACTCCTTCCAACCTTCGCTTTCACAAACCATGGCTAACCGAATCCTCGGGTGCCTTCCAATCATTCTCATACCATGAAGGAGTGTCTATTTATTTTAGTTTTATTTAGATGACACTCCTCCCCTCCTTTGCTTTCTCAAGCCATGGCTAACCGAATCCTCGGGTGCCTTCCAACAATCACATACCATGGAGGAGTGTCTATTTGTAAAATTATGAAAGTTAATTAATTGGGGCTGGGAACCCCATTGCCAGCTCTTTTTGCAAAATTATTGGATAAGCGGATGAAGCCACTAGTCCATTGGTGAAAGTTGCCCAACAAGATTGAAAGATAAAATACCACATACTTCCTCATGAGCTATAAAACATTGACACAAATAAGGGATGATAAATTTTGAATTATTTTAAAGGTAGCACACGAAGTATTTACTTGGAATGGCAGAAAATACCATGTAGTAGGTAGGTATGGTGGACACAAATGGCATAGGTTTGGGTTAAGGTTTGGATGCACGAGAAGCATTCCCTCTCAGTACAGGTTTTTGGCTAGCAAGGTTGATTAGCAAGCATAAGAGTTGAGGGAAACAAACAAATATACATGTGATAGAAACAATCATGCATCTTCCTTATAAGCACAAACAATTTTAACTTCAGAATAATGAGCTAAGAGCTAACAAGAAAGAAACACAATGAAACAACTACATGTATTTCTCTTTTCTACTTAAACCTCAAAGTGTTGTTGCTATTGACCAATGCTAAGTTTGCCAAAACCAAATAGATTTATTCAATGCTCCCAAAGTGATACCAATACTTATAACAAGATTAATCATATAATAGAGATTGCAAACTAAAATAAGATGTGCAATATGTAAATGATAAGACTTCTCATTAATATTCCATAATGATAACTCACACCAAGGGATACATAGACAACCAACTAAGGAGAGATACTTCCACACTGCAACCTATCTTATATGATAACTTCCCTACTCATGATAGGACACTACTTGATAATAAAAGGTAAAAGATAGTGGTGATGTGATACCGCGGCACTCCCCCAAGCTTGGAACAAACCAAGGGGATGCCAATACCGATGATGAATTACTCCTTCGGCGGTGGTGGTGATGAATTCTTGACAAGCTTCTCAACAAGCTCCTGAAGCTCATCAATCTTGTACATGAGGTTGCGGATCATCTCCGAATTGTGCTCGACGCGGTTAAGAAGTATGTCCGACGGCGAGTCCCAACTCTTGGAGTTATTTCCCCACTCTTTCAGGCTTCATCCTTCCTGCAGTGTTAGAACGATCTATATCCCAATTGCTAGGCAATACTGCCTTGGGAGTCCTTTCAATTTGACTATTGTAAATTAGATTGCGGAAGGGGTTGTAGGTGCCTGGAGGAGATGTCTTTGGAGCTAGGTAGTGACGTGGAACCTTTCCTCCGGTGCGAATTCTTGTGCTCTTCTTGGCACTGAAAGGGTTCTCCACCACCTCGATGCTTGCAATTGTAGCACGCGGGTATGCACGCGAGTCTTCCTCCACTTCTTCTTCATCTTCTTCCTTGACGCTCTCGTCCACCTCTTTCCACTCGGGATCTTGAATATCTTCATCCGAAAGCCCCTTGCCCTTGTTGTTGGAGACCATGGTGCTTCTAGATCGAAAACAGATCCTGGCAGAAAACAGCTCGAAACAAAACACGTCGAGAAAACGATATACGGACCTCCAGGGGTCCGGGGGATTATATAGCAGGAATTTTTACGACATAAGGAAAGTACCAGGTCGAACCAGAGTCGGAGAGGGGCCACGAGGGACCCACCTCATAGGGCGGCGCGGCTAGGCTGGGGCCCGCGCCGGCCTATGAGGACACGCCCTCGTGCGTCTCCTCCACTCCGTTTCGATCTCGTAATTTTTCATATTTTCCAAAAATAGCAAAAACATTGTTCGGAAAGTAAAACGCGAACTTTTTATTACCAGTACTGTTACCTATTCAAAGTCGAACTCTGCCGGACTGTCAATTTGACCTTTGATGAAAACTTCCGGGGTTACCACTCGAATAACATCAACATCTTCATTATAAGAATCACCAGAGATATAATGCTTGAGTCTTTGTCCATTCACCACTTGTGTGGCATCGCCTTGGAGAGAACTAATTTTAATTGCTCCTGAACGATACACCTCCACAATGACATATGGTCCTTCCCATTTCGAGAGTAATTTCCCTGCAAAGAATCTGAGACGAGACCGATACAATAGGACTTTATCCTCAATATTAAATTCTCTTTTGATAATTCTTCTATCATGCCATTTCTTAACTTTCTCTTTAAAGAGTTTAGCATTTTCATAAGCTTCACTTCTCCATTCATCTAGAGAACTCAATTGTAGCAATCTCTTCTTACCGGCAAGTTTAGGATCTTTATTTAGTTCTCTTACAGCCCAATAAGCTTTGTGCTCTAGTTCTAAAGGTAAATGAGAAGCTTTTACATAAACCATTTTATAAGGTGACATACCCATGGGATTTTTATAAGCAGTTCTATAAGCCCATAGTGCTTCCTTCAATTTACTAGCCCAATTCTTTCTAGATTTATTAACATTCTTTTGCAAGATAGATTTAATCTCTCTATTTGATAGTTCTACTTGCCCACTAGTTTGAGGATGATAAGCGGAACAAATTCTATGATTAATACCATATTTAGCAAGAGTTTTTCTAAAACCACCATGAATAAAATGAGAACCTCCATCAGTCATAAGATATCTAGGAACTCCAAATCTAGGAAAAATAATATCCAAAAGCATTCTTAAAGAGGTCTCACCATCAGCACTTTTTGTGGGTATGGCTTTGATGTCTACGCACACTCCTTTTCCTGTAGACAGTGTTGGGCCTCCAAGAGCAGAGGTTTGTAGAACAGCAGCAAGTTTTCCCTTAAGTGGATCACCCAAGGTTTATCGAACTCAGGGAGGAAGAGGTCAAAGATATCCCTCTCAAGCAACCCTGCAACCACAAAGCAAGAAGTCTCTTGTGTCCCCAACACACCCAATACACTTGTCAGATGTATAGGTGCACTAGTTTGGCGAAGAGATAGTGAAATACATGTGGTATGAATGAATATGAGCAGTAGTAACGGCGCCAGAAAATACTTGATGCTACAACTGGCGTGTGGTTGATGGTGGGAATATTGCAGAGCGATACGGATGCGATGAAACGATAAACAAGCGATGATTGCAGTATTTGGGAACAAGGCCTAGGGATTATACTTTCACTAGTGGACACTCTCAACATTGATCACATAATAAAACCACTCTACACTCTCTTGTTGGATGATGAACACCACTAATTGTGTAGGGCTACGAGAGCAGCTCAATGCCGGAGTTAACAAGCTCCACAATATTCGATATTCATATTTAAATAACCTTAGAGTGCATGATAGATCAACACAACTATACCAAGTACTAACATAGCATGCACACTGTCACCTTCATACTATGAAAGGAGGAATAGATCACATTAATACCATCATAGTAATAGTTAACTTCATAATCTACAAGAGATCATAATCATAAACTACGCCAAGTACTACATGATGCACACACTGTCACCATTACATCATGGAGGAGGAATAGAGTACTTTAATAACATCACTAGACTAGCACATAGAATAGTGATACAAAACACATTGCAATCATAAAGGGATATAAATAAGCACTTCACTATGCTATTCATAACAGTGAATAAGTATTCTGTGAAATATAGCCTAAGAGACCCACACGGTGCACACACTGTCACCTTTACACACGTGGGACAAGGAGTCTCCGGAGATCACATAAGTAAAATCCACTTGAATAGCATAACAACATCTAGATTACAAGCATCATCATATGGATCTCAATAATGTAAGGCAGCTCATGAGATCATTGTATTGAAGTACATAGGGAGAGAGATTAACCACATAGCTACCGGTACAGCCCTTAGCCTCGAGGGAGAACTACTCCCTCCTCATGGGAGACAGCAGCGGTGATGAAGATGGCGGTGGTGTCGATGGAGATGCCTTCCGGGGGCACTTCCCCATCCCGGCGGCGTGCCGGAACAGAGAGTCCTGTCCCCCAGATCTTGGCTTCGCGATGGCGGCGGCTCTGGAAGGTTTCTCGTACCGTGGCTTTTCCGTCTCGAAGATTTAGGTCAGGGACCTTTAAATAGGCAAAGAGGCGGAGTCGGAGGGCTGATGAGGCGGTGACACACTAGGGGGGCGCGGCCGGCCCTCTGGCCGCGCCGGGCTGGCGTGTGGGGCCCCCAGGGCTCCCCTCTGGTGGCGCTCGGGTGTTCTGGAAGCTTCGTGGAATTTTAAGACTCTGGGCGTTGATTTCATCCAATTCCGAGAATATTTTCTTACTAGGATTTCTGAAACCAAAAACAGCAGAAAAACAGGAACTGGCACTTCGGCATCTCGTCAATAGGTTAGTTCCGGAAAACACATAAAATCATCATAAAGTGTGAACAAAACATGTAGGTATTGTCATAAAACAAGCATGGAACATCAGAAATTATAGATGCGTTGGAGACGTATCAGCATCCCCAAGCTTAGTTCCTACTCGTCCTCGAGTAGGTAAAAGATAAAAGAATAATTTCTGAAGTGACATGCCATCATAATCTTGATCAATACTATTGTAAGCACATGTAATGAATGCAGCGATTCGAAGCGATGGTAAAGACAATGGTTAAACAATTGAATCATATAGCAAAGACTTTTCATGAATAGTACTTTCAAGACAAGCATCAATAAGTCTTGCATAAGAGTTAACTCATAAAGCAATAGATTCAAAGTAAAGGCATTGAAACAACACAAAGGAAGATATAAGTTTCAGCAGTTGCATTCAACTTGTAACATGTATATCTCATGGATAGTTGTCAATGCAAAGCAATATAACAAGTGCAATAAGCAAGCATGTAAGAATCAATGCACAGTTAACACAAGTGTTTGCTTCTAAGATAGAGAGAAATGGGTAAACTGACTCAACATAAAAGTATAAGAAAGGCCCTTCGCAGAGGGAAGCATCGATTGCTATATTTGTGCTAGAGCTTTTATTTTGAAAACATAGAGACAATTTTGTCAACGGTAGTAATAAAGCATATGTGTTATGTAAATTATATCCTACAAGTTGCAAGCATCATGCATAGATTACCAATAGTGCCCGCACCTTGTCCTAATTAGCTCGGATTACCTGGATTATCATTGCAATACATATGTTTTAACCAAGTATCACAAAGGGGTACCTCTATGCCGCCTGTACAAAGGTCTAAGGAGAAAGCTCGCATTGGATTTCTCGCTTTTGATTATTCTCGACTTAGACATCCATACCGGGACAACATAGACAACAGATAATGGACTCCTCTTTAATGCATAAGCATTCAGCAACAAATAATATTCTCATAAGAGATTGAGGATTGTTGTCCAAAACTGAAACTTCCACCATGGATCATGGTTTTAGTTAGCGGCCCAATGTTCTTCTCTAACAATATGCATGCTCAAACCATTCAACTCATGGTTAATCGCCCTTACTTCAGACAAGACGAACATGCATAGCAACTCACATGATATTCAACAAAGTGTTGATGGCGTCCCCAGGAACATGGTTATCGCACAACAAGCAACTTAATAAGAAATAAGATACATAAGTACATATTCAATACCACAATAGTATTTAGGCTATTTGTCCCATGAGCTATATATTGCAAAGACAAAGAATGGAAATTTAAAGGTAGCACTCAAGCAATTTACTTTGGAATGACGGAGAAAGACCATGTAGTAGGTAGGTATGGTGGACACAAATGGCATAGTTTTTGGCTCAAGGATTTGGATGCACGAGAAGTAATCCCTCTCAATACAAGGCTTAGGCTAGCAAGGTTATTTGAAGCAAACACAAGTATGAACCGGTACAGCAAAACTCACATAAAAACATATTGCAAGCATTATAAGACTCTACACTGTCTTCCTTGTTGTTCAAACCCTCACTAGAAAATATCTAGACCTTAGAGAGACCAATCATGCAAACCAAATTTAGCAAGCTCTATGTATTTCTTCACTAATAGGTGCAAAGTATATGATGCAAGAGCTTAAACATGATCCTTATGATCACAACAATTGCCAAGTATCAAATTATTCAAGACATTATACCAATTACCACATGTAGCATTTCCCGTTTCCAACCATATAACAATTAACGAAGCAGTTTCAACCTTCGCCATGAACATTAAAAGCTAAGAACACATGTGTTCATATGAACCAGCGGAGCGTGTCTCTCTCCCACACAAGCATTTATTCAGAGAATGAAAATAACAAAACGAAAATAAAATCACACAGACGCTCCAAGTAAAGTACATAAGATGTGACCGAATAAAAATATAGTTTCAAGAGAAGAAACCTGATAAATTGTTGATGAAGAAGGGGATGCCTTGAGCATCCCCAAGCTTAGATGCTTGAGTCTTCTTGAAATATGCAGGGATGAACCACGTGGGTATCCCCAAGCTTAGACTTTTCACTCTTCTTGATCATGTTATATCATCCTCCTCTCTTGACCCTTGAAAACTTCCTCCACACCAAACTCAAAACAACTCATTAGAGGGTTAGTGCATAATCAAAAATTCACATGTTCAGAGGTGACACAATCATTCTTAACACTTCTGGACATTGCTCAAAGCTACTGAAAGTTAATGGAATTGAAAAATCCATCAAGCATAGCAAAACAGGCAATGCGAAATAAAAGGCAGAATCTGTCAAAAAAGAACAGTCCGTAAAGATGAATTTCTAAGAGGCACCAGACTTGCTCAAATTGAATGAAAGTTGTGTACATATCTGAGGATCAGTCACGTAAATTGGCAGAATTTTCTGAGTTACCTACAGAGAATTCAACCCAGATTCGTGACAGCAAGAAATCTGTTTCTGCGCAGTAATCCAAATCTAGTATCAACCTTTCTATCGAAGACTTTACTTGGCACAACAATGCAACAAAATTAAGATAAGGAGAGGTTGCTACAGTAGTAACAACTTCCAAGACTCAAATATAAAACAAAAGTACTGTAGAAAAATAAACACATGGGTTATCTCCCAAGAAGTGCTTTCTTTATAGCCATTAAGATGGGCTCGGCAATTTCAATGATGCACTCGCAAGAAATAAGAGTTGAAGCGAAAGAGAGCATCAAGAAGCAAATTCAAAACAAATTTAAGCCTAACATGCTTCCTATGCATAGGAATCTTGTAAATAAACAAGTTCATGAAGAGCAAAGTAACAAGCATAGGAAGATAGAACAAGTGTAGCTTCAAAAATTTCAGCACATAGAGAGGTGTTTTAGTAACATGAAAATTTCTACAACCATATTTTCCTCTCTCATAATAACTTTTAGTAGCATCATGAGCAAACTCAACAATATAACTATCACATAAAGCATTCTTATCATGAGTCTCATGCATAAAATTATTACTCTCCACATAAGCATAATCAATTTTATTAGTTGTAGTGGGAGCAAATTCAACAAAGTAGCTATCATTATTATTCTCATCATCAAATATAGGAGCCATATTGTAATCATAATCAAATTTATCCTCCATAACAGGTGGCACCAAAATACCACTATCATTATAATCATCATAAATAGGAGGCAAAGTATCATCAAAGAAAATTTTCTCCTCAATGCTTGGGGGACTAAAAAGATCATGCTCATCAAAACCAGCTTCCCCAAGCTTAGAATTTTCCATATCATTAGCAACAATGGTGTTCAAAGTGTTCATACTAATATGTTCCATGGGTTTTTAAATTTTCGCATCAAACCATCCATGTCTTAACTCAGGAAATAATTTTAAAAGCTCACTGTTGCTTTCCATTATGCCAAACTAGTGTAAAACAAGAAACAAAAAGATGCAATTGCGGGATCTAAAGGAAATAGCTTCGAGCACTTACAACGGCGCCGGAAAATAGCTTAGTAGCCGAGATCTGGAGTGTGAGTACCTTTTACCTTTCCTCCCCGGCAACGGCACCAGAAAATAGCTTGATGTCTACGCGCACTCCTTTTCCTGTAGACAGTGTTGGGCCTCCAAGAGCAGAGGTTTGTAGAACAGCAGCAAGTTTTCCCTTAAGTGGATCACCCAAGGTTTATCGAACTCAGGGAGGAAGAGGTCAAAGATATCCCTCTCAAGCAACCCTGCAACCACAAAGCAAGAAGTCTCTTGTGTCCCCAACACACCCAATACACTTGTCAGATGTATAGGTGCACTAGTTCGGCGAAGAGATAGTGAAATACAGGTGGTATGAATGAATATGAGCAGTAGTAACGGCGCCAGAAAATACTTGATGCTACAATTGGCGTGTGGTTGATGGTGGGAATATTGCAGGCAGTACAGATGCAGTAAAACAGTAAACAAGCGATGATTGCAGTATTTGGGAACAAGGCCTAGGGATTATACTTTCACTAGTGGACACTCTCAACATTGATCACATAATAAAACCACTCTACACTCTCTTGTTGGATGATGAACACCACTAATTGTGTAGGGCTACGAGAGCACCTCAATGCCGGAGTTAACAAGCTCCACAATATTCGATATTCATATTTAAATAACCTTAGAGTGCATGATAGATCAACACAACTATACCAAGTACTAACATAGCATGCACACTGTCGCCTTCATACTATGAAAGGAGGAATAGATCACATTAATACCATCATAGTAATAGTTAACTTCATAATCTACAAGAGATCATAATCATAAACTACGCCAAGTACTACATGATGCACACACTGTCACCATTACATCATGGAGGAGGAATAGAGTACTTTAATAACATCACTAGAGTAGCACATAGAATAGTGATACAAAACACATTGCAATCATAAAGGGATATAAATAAGCACTTCACTATGCTATTCATAACAGTGAATAAGTATTCTGTGAAATATAGCCTAAGAGACCCACACGGTGCACACACTGTCACCTTTACACACGTGGGACAAGGAGTCTCCGGAGATCACATAAGTAAAATCCACTTGAATAGCATAACGACATCTAGATTACAAGCATCATCATATGGATCTCAATCATGTAAGGTGATACGTCTCCAACGTATCGATAATTTCTTATGTTCCATGCCACTTTATTGATGATACCTACATGTTTTATGCATACTTTATGTCATATTTATGCATTTTCCGGCACTAACCTATTAACAAGATGCCGAAGAGCCAGTTGATGTTTTCTCGCTGTTTTTGGTTTCGTAAATCCTAGTAAGGAAATATTCTCGGAATTGGACGAAATCAACGCCCAGGGGCCTATTTTTCCACGAAGCTTCCAGAAGTCCGAAGAGGAGACGAAGTGGGGCCACGGGGCGCCGCCACAGTAGGGCGGCGTGGCCTACAGGGGGCCCGCGCGGCCCTGTTGTGTGGGCCCCCCGTGACGCCTCTTGACCTGCCCTTCCACCTACTTAAAGCCTTCGTCGTGAAACCCCTAGTACCGAGAGCCACGATACGGAAAACCTTCCAGAGACGCCGCCGCCGCCAATCCCATCTCGGGGGATTCAGGAGATCGCCTCCGGCACCCTGCCGGAGAGGAAATCTTCTCCCGGAGGACTCTTCACCGCCATGGTCGCCTCCGGAGTGATGAGTGAGTAGTTCACCCATGGACTATGGGTCCATAGCAGAAGCTAGATGGTCGTCTTCTCCTAATTGTGCTTCATTGTTGGATCTTGTGAGCTGCCTAGCATGATCAAGATCATCTATCTGTAATGCTATATGTTGTGTTTGTTGGGATCCGATGAATAGAGAATAGTATGCTATGTTGATTATAAATCTATTATCTATGTGTTGTTTATGATCTTGCATGCTCTCCGTTACCAGTAGAGGCTCTGGCCAAGTTTTTGCTTGTAACTCCAAGAGGGAGTATTTATGCTCGATAGTGGGTTCATGCCTCCATTAAATCTGGGACAGATGATGGAAAGTTCTAAGGTTGTGGATGTGCTTGTTGCCACTAGGGATAAAACATCGATGCTATGTCTAAGGATGTAGTTGTTGATTACATTACGCACCATACTTAATGCAATTGTCTGTTGTTTGCAACTTAATACTCGGAAGGGGTTCGGATGATAACTCTGAAGGTGGACTTTTTAGGCATAGATGCATGCTGGATAGCGGTCTATGTACTTTGTCGTAATGCCCAATTAAATCCCACAATACTCATCATATCATGTATGTGCATGGTCATGCCCTCTTTATTTTTCAATTGCCCAACTATAATTTGTTCACCCAACATGCTTATTCTTATCGGAGAGACACCACTAGTGAACTGTGGACCCCGGTCCATTCTTTTAATCGAATACAATCTCATCGCAATACTTGTTCTACTGTTTTCTCGCAAACAATCATCATCCACACTATAATCTAATCCTTTGTTACAGCAAGCCGGTGAGATTGACAACCTCACCGTCACGTTGGGGCAAAGTAATTTGGTTGTGTTGTGCGGGTTCCACGTTGGCGCCGGAATCCCCGGTGTTGCGCCGCACTACACTCCGCTGCCATCAACCTTCAACGTGCTTCTTGGCTCCTACTGGTTCGATAAACCTTGGTTTCTTACTGAGGGAAAACTTGCCGTTGTACGCATCACACCTTCCTCTTGGGGTTCCCAACGGACGCGTGATGTACGCGTATCAAGCTCTTTTTCTGGCGCCGTTTCCGGGGACGTGAAGGAAAATTACACCACAGAGATTTCTAACTCCCACGTCAACTGCACACCAGCAAATCTTTTTCTGGCGCCGTTGCCGGGGAGATCAAGACACGCTGCAAGGGGAGTCTCCACCTCCAAAACAATCTTGCTTTATTTTATTTACTACTATGTTTGCTGCACTAAAACAAAACACAAAAAAATTAGTTGCTAGTTTTACTTTACTTGCTATCTTGTTTGCTATATTAAAAACACAAAAAAAATTAGTTACTTGCATTTACTTTACTTATTTCATCATGTTTCCTCCTAATTTTACTTTAAAAGATATACCTGTAGGACAAGGGTCTATAATTGGAAGAGATAATATAGAAGAATTTTTCAACCATGTTAGTATGCATGAAGATCTTAAAGATATACCCCTGGCAAAAGTTGTCCCTACTTATGAAGATGCCTCTGTTTGTTTGGTACGCATGATGGAAGCTAGATTTATTAGTCTCAACCCCATGATACAACACATGTTTCTTACACTTTCTGATATGGAGAGGGGAGAGAAGAGAGATTTTGTTTTAAAAGTCCTAGTGCGAGAATTTGAGGATATAGCCAAAGAAGCTAGAAAAGATTTTATTAAGCATAAGAGGCTTGGTATGTTCACCGATTTTAAAAGAACACTTGAAAAGATGGATATGGATAGAATTAAGTACACTAATAATGTTAATGATGGTGGGGAGATTAAAGCACCAATACCTTGTAAGCTCCTAGCAATGCATGAAGCTCTAGATGATAATTATGCTTGGCTTGTTCCTGAAAATTTGTTTGATGAGAGTAACAAGCCCAAGACTAATGAAAAGGGAGCCTCTGAAACTTATGTATCCAAAATACAATGCATGGTTGAGAAAACTCCAAACCCCGCTGTAGATGCATCGTCTCTTGATAATACTTGATGCACACTTTCTGCGCCTAGCTGAAAGGCGTTAAAGAAAAGCGCTTGTGGGAGACAACCCATGATTTTACTACTGCACTTTTGTTTTATATTTGAGTCTTGGAAGTTGTTACTACTGTAGCAACCTCTCCTTATCTTAGTTTTGTTGCATTGTTGTGCCAAGTAAAGTCTTTGATAGTAAGGTTCATACTAGATTTGGATTACTGCGCAGAAACAGATTTCTTGCTGTCACGAATCTGGGCCTACTTCTCTGTAGGTTACTCAGAAAATTATGCCAATTTACGTGAGTGATCCTCAGATATGTACTCAACTTTCATTCAATTTGAGCATTTTCATTTGAGCAAGTCTGGTGCCTCTTAGAAATTCGTCTTTACGGACTGTTCTGTTTTGACAGATTCTGCCTTTTATTTCGCATTGCCTGTTTTGCTATGCTTGATGGATTTTTCGATTCCATTAACTTTCAGTAGCTTTGTGCAATGTCTAGAAGTGTTAAGAATGATTATGTCACCTCTGAACATGTAAATTTTAATTGTGCACTAACCCTCTAATGAGTTGTTTTGAGTTTGGTGTGGAGGAAGTTTTCAAGGATCAAGAGAGGAGGATGATACAATATGATCAAGGAGAGTGAAAGCTCTAAGCTTGGGGATGCCCCGGTGGTTCACCCCTGCATATTTCAAGAAGACTCAAGCGTCTAAGCTTGGGGATGCCCAAGGCATCCCCTTCTTCATCGACAACATTATCAGGTTCCTCTAGTGAAACTATATTTTTATTCCATCACATCTTATGCACTTTGCTTGGAGCGTCGGTTTGTTTTTGTTTTTGTTTTGTTTGAATAAAATGGATCCTAGCATTCATTGTGTGGGAGAGAGACACGCTCCGCTGTTGCATATTGACAAATATGTCCTTAGGCTTTACTCATAATATTCATGGCGAAGGTTGAATCTTCTTCGTTAAATTGTTGTATGGTTCGAAACGGGAAATGCTACATGTAGTAATTGGTAAAATGTCTTGAATAATGTGATACTTGGTAATTGTTGTGCTCATGTTTAAGCTCTTGCATCATATACTTTGCACTCATTAATGAAGAAATACATAGAGCTTGCTAAAATTTGGTTTGCATAATTGGTCTCTCTAAGGTCTAGATAATTTCTAGTATGGGTCGAACAACAAGGAAGACGGTATAGAGTCTTATAATGCTTACAATATGTCTTTTATGTGAGTTTTGTTGTACCGCTTCATACTTGTGTTTGTTTCAAATAGCCTTGCTAGCCTAAACCTTGTATCGAGAGGGAATACTTCTCATGCATCCAAAATCCTTGAGCCAACCACTATGCCACTTGTGTCCACCATACCTACCTACTACATGGTATTTCTCCGCCATTCCAAAGTAAATTGCTTGAGTACTACCTTTAAACAATTCAAAATTTATCACCTCTGATTTGTGTCAATGTTTCATAGCTCATGAGGAAGTATGTGGTGTTTATCTTTCAATCTTGTTGGGCAACTTTCACCAATGGACTAGTGGCTTGATCCGCTTATCCAATAATTTTGCAAAAAGAGCTGGCAATGGGATTCCCAGTCCCAAATTAATTAACCTTCATAATGTTACAAAAATAGACACTCCTCCATGGTATGTGATTGTTGGACGGCACCCGAGGATTCGGTTAGCCATGGCTTGAGAAAGCAAAGGTGGGGAGGAGTGTCATCATAATAAAACTAAAATAAAAAGGCACTCCTTCATGGTATGAGATTGTTGGCAGGCACCCGAGGATTCGGTTAGCCATGGTTTGTGAAAGCAAAGGTTGGAAGGAGTGCCACCCAAAAAAAAAAATGGGAGCCGCTTTTTGAAGGTTTGTCTGGCAAGGGGGTTAGAGTGCTGATACGTCTCCGACGTATCGATAATTTCTTATGTTCCATGCCACATTATTGATGATATCTACATGTTTTATGCATACTTTATGTCATATTTATGCATTTTCCGGCACTAACCTATTAACGAGATGCCGAAGAGCTAGTTGCTGTTTTCTGCTGTTTTTGGTTTCAGAAATCCTAGTAAGGAAATATTCTCGGAATTGGATGAAATCAACGCCTAGGGGCCTATTTTTACACGAAGCTTTCAGAAGACCGAAGATGATACGAAGTGGGGCCACGAGGTGGCCAAACACTAGGGCGGCGCGGCCTGGCCCTTGGTCGCGCCGGCCTAGCGTGTGGCTCCCTGACCTATCTCCTCCGCCTACTTATAGCCTTCGTCGCGAAACCCCCAGTACCGAGAGCCACGATACGGAAAACCTTCCAGAGACGCCGCCGCCGCCAATCCCATCTCGGGGGATTCAGGAGATCGCCCCCGACACCCTGCCGGAGAGGGGAATCATCTCCCGGAGGACTCTTCACCGCCATGGTCGCCTCCGGAGTGATGAGTGAGTAGTTCACCCCTGGACTATGGGTCCATAGCAGTAGCTAGATGGTTGTCTTCTCCTAATTATGCTTCATTGTCGGATCTTGTGAGCTGCCTAACATGATCAAGATCATCTATCTGTAATGCTATATGTTGTGTTTGTTGGGATCCGATGGATAGAGAATACTATGTTATGTTGATTATCAATCTATTACCTATGTGTTGTTTATGATCTTGCATGCTCTCCGTTATTAGTAGAGGCTCGGCCAAGTTTTTACTCTTAACTCCAAGAGGGAGTATTTATGCTCGATAGTGGGTTCATGCCTCCATTAAATCCGGGACGAGTGACGGAAAGTTCTAAGGTTGTGGATGTCTTGTTGCCACTAGGGATAAAACATTGATGCTATGTCCGAGGATGTAGTTATTGATTACATTACGCACCATACTTAATGCAATTGTCTGTTGTTTTCAACTTAATACTGGAAGGGGTTCGGATGATAACCTGAAGGTGGACTTTTTAGGCATAGATGCATGCTGGATAGCGGTCTATGTACTTTGTCGTAATGCCCAATTAATTCTCACAATACTCATCATATCATGTATGTGCATTGTCATGCCCTCTCTATTTGTCAATTGCCCAACTATAATTTGTTCACCCAACATGCTATTTATCTTATGGGAGAGACACCTCTAGTGAACTGTGGACCCCGGTCCATTCTTTTACATCGAATACAATCTATCGCAATACTTGTTCTACTTGTTTTCTGCAAACAATCATCATCCACACTATACATCTAATCCTTTGTTACAGCAAGCCGGTGAGATTGACAACCTCACTTGTTTCGTTGGGGCAAAGTACTTTGGTTGTGTTGTGCAGGTTCCACGTTGGCGCCGGAATCCCTGGTGTTGCGCCGCACTACATCTCGCCGCCATCAACCTTCAACGTGCTTCTTGGCTCCTACTGGTTCGATAAACCTTGGTTTCTTACCGAGGGAAAACTTGCCGCTGTACGCATCACATCTTCCTCTTGGGGTTCCCAACGGACGCGTGCTGTACGCGTATCAAGCCCTTTTTCTGGCGCCGTTGCCGGGGAGATCAAGACACGCTGCAAGGGGAGTCTCCACATCCCAATATCTTTACTTTTTTTTTGTCTTGCTTTATTTTATTTAGTACTTTGTTTGCTGCATTAAAACAAAACACACAAAAATTAGTTGCTAGTTTTACTTTATTTGCTATCTTGTTTGCTATATCGAAAACACAAAAAAATTAGTTACTTGCATTTACTTATTTCATCATGTTTCCTTTTAATTTTACTGTAAAAGATATACCGGTAGGACAAGGGTCTATAATTGGAAGAGATAATATAGAAGAATTTTTCACCCATGTTAGTATGCATGAAGATCTTAAAGATATACCTCTTGCAAAAGTTGTCCCTACTTATAAAGATGCCTCTGTTTGTTTGGTACGCATGATGGAAGCTAGATTTATTAGTCTCAACCCCATGATACAATACATGTTTCTTACACTTTCTGATATGGAGAGGGGAGAGAAGAGAGATTTTGTTCTAAAAGTCCTAGTGCGAGAATTTGAGGATATAGCCAAAGAAGCTAGAAAAGTTTTTAGTAAGCATGAGAGGCTTGGTATGATCACCGATTTTAAAAGAACACTTGAAAAGATGGATATGGATATAATTAAGTACACTAATAATATTAATAATGGTGGGGAGATTAAAGCACCAATACCTTGTAAGCTCCTAGCTATGCATGAAGCTCTAGATAATAATTATGCTTGGCTTGTTCCTGAAAATTTGTTTGATGAGAGTAGCAAGCCCAAGACTAATGAAAAGAGAGCCTCTGAAACTTATGTATCCAAAATACAATGCATGGTTGAGAAAACTCCAAACCCCGCTGTAGATGCATCATCTCTTGATAATACTTGATACACACTTTCTGCGCCTAGCTGAAAGGCATTAAAGAAAAGCGCTTATGGGAGACAACACATGTTTTTTACTACAGTACCTTTATTTTATATTTGAGTCTTGGAAGTTGTTACTACTGTAGCAACCTCTCCTTATCTTATTTTGTTACATTGTTGTGCCAAGTAAAGTCGTTGATAGTAAGGTTCATACTAGATTTGGATTACTCGCGTGAAACGATTTCTTGCTGTCACGAATCTGGGCAGAATTCTCTGTAGGTAACTCAGAAAATTCTGAAAATTTGCGTGAGTGATCCCCAGATATGTACGCAACTTTCATTCAATTTGAGCATTTTCATTTGAGCAAGTCTGGTGCCTCTTAGAAATTCGTATTTACGAACTGTTCTGTTTTGACAGATTCTGCCTTTTATTTCACATTGCTTGTTTTGCTATGCTTGATGGATTTTTCGATTCCATTAACTTTCAGTAGCTTGGTGCAATGTCCAGAAGTGTTAAGAATGATTGTGTCACCTCTGAACATGTAAATTTTAATTGTGCACTAACCCTCTAATGAGTTGTTTTAAGTTTGGTGTGGAGGAAGTTTTCAAGGATCAAGAGAGGAGGATGATATAATATGATCAAGGACAGTGAAAGCTCTAAGCTTGGGGATGCCCCGGTGGTTCACCCCTGCATATTTCAAGAAGACTCAAGCGTCTAAGCTTGGGGATGCCCAAGGCATCCCCTTCTTTATCGACAACATTATCAGGTTCCTCTAGTGAAACTATATTTTTATTCCATCACATCTTATGCACTTTGCTTGGAGCGTCGGTTTGTTTTTGTTTTTGTTTTGTTTGAATAAAATGGATCCTAGCATTCATTGTGTGGGAGAGAGACACGCTCCGCTGTTGCATATGGACAAATATGTCCTTGGGCTTTACTCATAATATTCATGGCGAAGGTTGAATCTTCTTCGTTAAATTGTTGTATGGTTGGAAACGGAAAATGATACATGTAGTAATTGGTAAAATGTCTTGGATAATGTAATACTTGGCAATTGTTGTGCTCATGTTTAAGCTCATGCATCATATACTTTGCACCTATTAATGAAGAAATACATAGAGCTTGCTAAAATTTGGTTTGCATAATTGGTCTCTCTAAGGTCTAGATAATTTCTAGTAAAGAGTTTGAACAACAAGGAAGATGGTGTAGAGTCTTATAATGTTTACAATATGTCTTTTATGTGAGTTTTGCTGCACCAGTTCATCCTTGTGTTTGTTTCAAATATCCTTGCTAGCCTAAGCCTTGTATCGAGAGGGAATACTTCTCATGCATCCAAAATCCTTGAGCCAACCACTATGCCATTTGTGTCCACCATACCTACCTACTACATGGTATTTCTCCGCCATTCCAAAGTAAATTACTTGAGTGCTACCTTTAAACAATTCAAAATTTATCACCTCTGATTTGTGTCAATGTTTTATAGCTCATGAGGAAGTATGTGGTGTTTATCTTTCAATCTTGTTGGGCAACTTTCACCAATGGACTAGTGGCTTCATCCGCTTATCCAATAATTTTGCAAAAAGAGCTGGCAATGGGATTCCCAGTCCCAAATTAATTAACAAAAAAAATAGACACTCCTCCATGGTATGTGATTGTTGGACGGCACCCGAAGGATTCGGTTAGCCATGGCTTGAGAAAGCAAAGGTGGGGAGGAGTGTCCTCATAATAAAACTAAAATAAAAAAGCACTCCTTCATGGTATGAGATTGTTGGCAGGCACCCGAGGATTCGGTTAGCCATGGTTTGTGAAAGAAAGGTTGGAAGGAGTGTCACACAAAAATAAAATAAAATGGGAGCCGCTCTTTGAAGGTTTGTCTGGCAAGGGGGTTAGAGTACCCACTACCATTCGTTGACAACAACAAACACCTCTCAAAATTTTACTTTTATGCTCTCTATATGTTTTCAAAACCAAAGCTCTAGCACAAATATAGCAATCAATGCTTCCCTCTGCGAAGGGCCTTTATTTTACTTTTATTATTGAGTCAGTTCACCTATCTCTCTCCACCTCAAGAAGCAAACACTTGTGTGAACTGTGCATTGATTCCTACATATTTGCATATTGCACTTGTTATATTACTTTGCATTGACAATATCCATGAGATATACATGTTACAAGTTGAAAGCAACCGCTGAAACTTAATCTTCCTTTATGTTGCTTCAATGCCTTTACTTTGAATTATTGCTTTATGAGTTAACTCTTATGCAAGACTTATTGATGCTTGTCTTGAAGTACTATTCATGAAAAGTCTTTGCTATATGATTCATTTGTTTACTCATTGCATTACCATTGTTTTGATCGCTGCATTCATTACATATGCTTACAATAGTATGATCAAGGTTATGATGGCATGTCACTCCGAAATTATCTTTGTTATCGTTTACCCGCTCGGGACGAGCGAAACTAAGCTTGGGGATGCTGATACGTCTCCGACGTATCGATAATTTCTTATGTTCCATGCCACATTATTGATGATATCTACATGTTTTATGCATACTTTATGTCATATTTATGCATTTTCCGGCACTAACCTATTAACGAGATGCCGAAGAGCATGTTGCAGTTTTCTGCTGTTTTTGGTTTCAGAAATCCTAGTAAGGAAATATTCTCGGAATTGGACGAAATCAACGCCCAGGGGCCTATTTTTACACGAAGCTTCCGAAGACCGAAGATGATACGAAGTAGGGCCACGAGGTGGCCAAACACTAGGGCCGCGCGGCCTAGCCCTTGGCCGCGCCGGCCTAGCGTGTGGGGCCCTCGTGTGGCCCCCTGACCTATCTCCTCCGCCTAATTATAGACTTCGTCGTGAAACCCCCAGTACCGAGAGCCACGATACGGAAAACCTTCCAGAGACGCCGCCGCCGCCAATCCCATCTCGGGGGATTCAGGAGATCGCCCCCGGCACCCTGCCGGAGAGGGGAATCATCTCCCGGAGGACTCTTCACCGCCATGGTCGCCTCCGGAGTGATGAGTGAGTAGTTCACCCCTGGACTATGGGTCCATAGCGGTAGCTAGATGGTCGTCTTCTCCTAATTATGCTTCATTGTCGGATCTTGTGAGCTGCCTAACATGATCAAGATCATCTATCTGTAATGCTATATGTTGTGTTTGTTGGGATCCGATGGATAGAGAATACTATGTTATGTTGATTATCAATCTATTACCTATGTGTTGTTTATGATCTTGCATGCTCTCCGTTATTAGTAGAGGCTCGGCCAAGTTTTTACTCTTAACTCCAAGAGGGAGTATTTATGCTCGATAGTGGGTTCATGCCTCCATTAAATGCAGGACGAGTGACGAGAAAGTTCCAAGGTTGTGGATGAGCTGTTGCCACTAGGGATAAAACATTGATGCTATGTCCGAGGATGTAGTTATTGATTACATTACGCACCATACTTAATGCAATTGTCTGTTGTTTTCAACTTAATACTGGAAGGGGTTCGGATGATAACCTCGAAGGTGGACTTTTTAGGCATAGATGCATGCTGGATAGCGGTCTATGTACTTTGTCGTAATGCCCAATTAATTCTCACAATACTCATCATATCATGTATGTGCATTGTCATGCCCTCTCTATTTGTCAATTGCCCAACTATAATTTGTTCACCCAACATGCTATTTCTCTTATGGGAGAGACACCTCTAGTGAACTGTGGACCCCGGTCCATTCTTTTACATCGAATACAATCTATTGCAATACTTGTTCTACTGTTTTCTGCAAACAATCATCATCCACGCTATACATCTAATCCTTTGTTACAGCAAGCCGGTGAGATTGACAACCTCACTCGTTTCGTTGGGGCAAAGTACTTTGGTTGTGTTGTGCGGGTTCCACGTTGGCGCCGGAATCCCCGGTGTTGCGCCGCACTACATCTCGCCGCCATCAACCTTCAACGTGCTTCTTGGCTCCTACTGGTTCGATAAACCTTGGTTTCTTACTGAGGGAAAACTTGCCACTGTACGCATCACACCTTCCTCTTGGGGTTCCCAACGGATGCGTGTTGTACGCGTATCAAGTGCCCGCTACCATTCGTTGACAACAACAAACACCTCTCAAAACTTTACTTTTATACTCTCTGTTATCACCAGAATTTGACCGAGTCAGAGGTGGGCCGCGATCAAGATGGACTTGATGGTTATACGTGGAAGAATATACGTGAATCGGCCTGTTATGCAAGGTTTGGGCTAGTTTACCCGTGTATCTGTAACATAGTAGATTACGTGTCGGTTAGTTAGAGTTTGTCTCGTGCACGGTTGGGATTATTCCCACGTTAGAAAGTCTACGGACTATAAATATGTATCTAGGGTTTATGAAATAAACAACAATCATCGTTCACCACAAATCAATCTAGGCGCATCGCCAACTCCTTCGTCTCGAGGGTTTCTTCCGGGTAAGCATCATGCTGCCTAGATCGCATGTTGTGATCTAGGCAGTACAGGTTTATTCGTTGCCATGCGTTGCTCGTACTGAAGCCTTTTTGATGGCGAGCAACGTAGTTATCTTAGATGTGTTAGGGTTAGCATTGTTCTTCGTATCATATGCTGTCGTAGTGCAACCCTTATACATCTAGCCGCCCTTACACCTATCTTAGGTGTAGGGGCGGCACCCCGCTTGATCATTATTTAGTAGATCCGATCCGTTACGGTTGCTCCTTGTTTCTTCAAGGATTAGTTTAATATCTGGAATAGTTAGGCCTTACAAAGGGTTGGAGGATCCAGCGACGCGTAGGGTGTAGTTTGCTAGCCCTAGACAGGATGTTCCGGGGATCAACCTCGTGTTGGTTTTTAGGCCTTGTCTAGGATCGGCTTACGATCACCGTGCGTGACCGCGAGGCCCAATCGTGAGTAGGATGATCCGATTATGCGGTGAAAACCCTAAATCGTCGTAGATCGTTTTAGCTTTATCTTGATCAAGCAGGACCACCATATATTCGTACACCTTGTGCGAATCATGGGTGGATCGGCTCTTTGTGCCGATTCACAGGATAACCTGAGAGCCGATCGAGGCTCGTATTTAATGTTTACGTGTATGCCATGCAGGAAACTAAGCGAGGCATCTCCATCACCTTCACGACCAGGTATAGGTCAGGTGGCACGCCCTTGCACCGAGCATCGGACGTGCGTGCCGGAGTCTTTGCGGGCCGTCGCTCGGAGGGACCGGGGCCAGCCGCAGCCCTAAGTTGTTCCCGGCTCTCTCGTGTTGCCCGTCGCTGCTCGCCGGTGGGTTTCGACCGCAACACATTCCGGCACGCCCGGTGGGACCGTCTTCGACATCAACCACATCGCCATCTACATCCGAGATGGCGGACGGCACCCCGATCACGTACGAGGATCTGACCGACGAGCTCAAGAAGAAGTATGACGAGGTCAAAGCTATCCTCGAGGCCGACCTCATCGGCTCTTTTCACAGAACCCGTTCACATGGCATCAGGTGGAAAGGGTTCTCGCCTGATGGTGCGCTCGATGGGATAGACCTGTCTGCCCCGTCAGAAGAACACACCAGGTCCCTGCGTCAGGAGATTAACTACATGGTGGCTCACTCGCTGCACCGCCACTCTGAGAACCTGGTGAACACTTTGGAGCGTGTCGCTCTTCGAGTGATCCAGGAGATCATGAGGCACCAGTACTCTCCGTCAGGACCAGCTCTCGGGACATACCAAGGAGAGATGCCACTCCAGTCCCGTCCACCGCTGCCATTTGCGTTGGCAGCACCAGAAGTGCCGAATTCACCGGCATTCGTCGTCTACAAGATCGGTGGTGACCCTAGTGACTGCCAGTTCTTGCACGAGGCGCCTAAGGAGATCCCTCACGGATACATGTGCACATACGTGCCAGACTGTGGTAACTGGGCACTCACAAACCAGGCCGCGGCAGCAGGGACTTCTGGAAAAGCGGGAGGAACGTCAGCGACAAATCTTGAGAAGCAGAGGTGGCTAGCTAAGTATGCCACTCCGACGAACCTCCAGAGCTCAGCTCCTGCAGTTGGCTCAGAGCTGGAAAAGCAAGCATGGCTGGCTAAGTACGCCACCCCGGCGAATCTTCAGAGTTCGACTCCTGCAGCCAGCACCGCGGATCAAATCAGTACTATACTGAGAGATCAGTTCGGCATGGTGCCGAAAAGGAGGACAATCGGCTATTCCAAGCCGTACCTCGATGAGTACGAATTGGTCCCGCTACCACCCAAATATCGGCTCCCTGATTTCTCCAAATTCAGTGGATCAGATGGTTCCAGCTCCGTCGAGCATGTGAGCCGATATTTGGCACAGCTAGGAACGGCCTCAGCGTCGGATCCACTACGCGTGAGGTTCTTCGCACAGTCCCTCACGGGATCGGCTTTCGGGTGGTACACTTCGTTGCCACCAGACTCGATCCGGACTTGGAAGCAGTTGGAAGAACAGTTCCACATGCAGTACCACTCAGAGGCTTCCGAGTCCGGCATTGCCGATCTAGCTCAGATACGTCAGAAGCGTGGAGAAACCGTGGCAGAGTACGTCCAGCGCTTCAGAAATCTAAGGAACCGATGTTATTCGGCTCGTGTGACTGAAAAATAAGCAGTCGAGTTGGCAGTGGTGGGCCTTGCATCACCAATCAAGTACATGGCCTCCCAAGCAGACTACCCTTCACTGGCGCACATGGTTCAGAAACTGTCGGCATATGAACAGCGCCACCCGGACTTGTACCAAGACAAATTCAAGCGTGCGGTAGTCCTGGTTGAGGCAGATGAAGACGAAGGTTCTGCGGGAGATCAAGAGGTAGCAGTGGCTGAATGGACTCGGGGGGCAACCCCCGTGTCCTGCAAATGGGTTAAGCCACCAGGTCCGCCCAGAGGGTTCGATTTTGACGTGACCAAAACTGAGCAAATCTTCGACCTCTTACTCAAGGAGAAGCGATTGAAGATACCCGAAGGCCTCAAAATCCCCACGGTACGAGAGCTGAACGGAAAGCCATACTGCAAATGGCATAACTCGGTCTCTCATGCCACCAACGACTGCAGGGTGTGGCGTCAGCAGATCCAAATGGCGATAGAACAAGGACGTCTGATTTTCAACCAGTACGCCATGAAGGTCGACACCCACCCCTTCCCCGCCGTTAACATGGTGGGGTGCACTTACCCTGAAGGTTGCCAGCTAGGGTCCTCGTTCAGCATCAACATGGTAGGACCTGGACACCACTCTGGCAAAGATGGAGACGAGGGCAGCTGCTCTCGTAGCAAGGACACAGAGGAGGCCGCTCCACGCGATCGGCTCCGTCCCGATGGCAAGCGCTACGTCACAGAGGGAGAGGTGAAGAACATAAGATATCAGCGACCTCTCTCTGATCACCTCCTCAATAAGTACGTGAGTCAATATAGCCAACGCCGACGATCCAGCGACGATGATGATAGAGACCGTCTGGCTAGGGACGCCAGGAGACATCGTCGGCATGATCGCGATGAGGAGGAGTACGAGCGGCGTGCCAAGGAAGAATCGAGGGAGCGAGACGACGAAGATAGGCACTGGGACTGTCCCTTCTTCAGACACTGCTGGGATTCAGGAATGAGCCGATTGCCTACAATCGGCAACTGCCTAGAATGTAGACAGAAGAGGAAGGATGCAGCTAACGTGTCCGTGTTCAAACGTCTAGGGCCTCTCCCACCTCGAAGCAAACACGCTGAGTCCCCTCGGATGGAAGATCTCGAGGATTTGGAAGACGAGGGAGAAGAAGAAGAAGACAGGTACCACCGACCAAGGTGGTGCCCTGATGGACTCAGCCGTTCCCAAAAGCGTAGGGTTCAGCGATTGCGCGGCTTGGAGGAAGCCGAAAGGTTATACCTGCACACGCTAAGGAAGGCGCGGCCTGATCTGGCCGCGAAAATTCAGCGAACCCTGGATGAAGAGGGTCGACCACAAAAAATGGTGTGGCGCCCCAAGCACAGGAAAGCCGATGATGAAACATCGGCTGGCACAAACATGGTGTTCATCCTTCCTTCGGAGTTCAGTGCTCCAGGATTAGACGAGGCACCTGTGGCACAACTTGACTGCGGCCCACGGCCGGTTATCTTTGAGAAGCCACGAGAAAGAAGCTACAGACATCTGAAGGCCCTGTACTTGCGAGGTTATATCGATGGGAGGCCTGTCAATAAGATGCTGGTGGACACCGGAGCGGCAGTCAACATTATGCCATACTCTATGCTACGTCGGTTGGGACGCTCTAGCTCGGATCTGATCAAGACCAACGTGACATTGAGCGATTTCAACGGCCAAGCGTCTGACGCGCAAGGTGTTCTGAACGTGGATCTGACCGTAGGAAGGAAAACTATCCCTACGACATTCTTCATCGTCGATAGCAAGAGCACCTATGCTGTTCTGCTAGGAAGAGATTGGATCCACGCCAACTGTTGCATTCCCTCCACGATGCACCAATGCGTAATACAGTGGGATGGGGATGAGGTAGAGGTCGTCCAGGCCGATGATTCAGCCGAGATTTCAACGGCTGGCATGAACGCTTGGGAAACAGCAGGCCAAGAGCCACTCTCAGGTATCAATTTGGACGACTGCGAGCGCATCGACGTGACGAAGGGCAGGGTTAGGCTGGTCTTATCCACTGGCCTGACCGTGTAGTAAGAACAAACCGATGAGCAAACGTGGAGAGGCCGATCCTTGGGATCGGCCCCAAAGATCTATGAAGGAACATTACAAAACCTTCATTGAGTGCTTCGATCAATATGGAGGCCGATTCCAGCAATCGGCCAAAATTATCCTCACCACATGTTCTGCTTATGTTCAACATCGATCTACTGGGCAGCGGTTTTACGTTGGCTGATGAGTTAGGAAAAATCAACATTGGTCCTACCGGAGCCGACGTACAAATACGATGCCTTGGCTAAACTACAGAGCCGATATCTGCAGTTACCTGACAGATTCGGCTCGGGGGGCACCTAATCAGATGAACATGTGCAGATGAACGTGTGTGTAGTAAAATGTTGGGGGCCGGTAGAAAAAATCGGCCAGTAAAAAAAAATTTCATGATATACAGCCGATGCAAGGACATCGACTCTAGTTCAAGCGCGGATCTTCACCAAGTCCAGTTCAGCTGTGGGGCCTGCTGCTTCCTCGAGGGAGTAAACAATGAGAGCTTCCTCGGCTGCATTGGGCCGATTCTGGTGCCTGAACCTTCTCTTCGAGGATTTTCAACCCTTTATGCCAGTTCAGCAGTACTGTCAGAAGGAATATATCGGCTTTCAAGGGAGGAGAGGTGATTGGCTCTGGTGCATCTACTGTCGGCCTGGCTAAGTTGGCCACTGTCTCAGCTACGCTCATAGGACTTCTGCATAGTGGCTGTCTCAATTGCCTGAGTTCAAGGCCCTTGGTCTGATTTGTGCATCCTCACCGATATTCTCGCCTTGATTAAGGCTCGGGGGGCAGCCCGCCTGGTAGATGCTCTGTTTAGGAGCCGATTGGGGTACCATCGGCTGATCCTTCGTCACAACCTTCTTCACAAAATGATGAATGCTCGCAGAAGAGGATCGCTGGAGCTGGTGGGAGAAATTTAAGGGCTTTCTTGAAAACTCTACATTATCCACCAGATTTCAAGGGCATCAGCTGAAGAATTGAAGGATGGTTTTGTGAAGGACCGATGCGTTGCTATCGGCTCATTATGCATTGGCTAAGTGGACAAATCGGCAAAATCAGTATGAGGGGAAATCGGCTAAATTGGCTCAAAGGAAATCGGCAAAATCAAATTGGGGAAATTCTTCATTGATAAAACAAGATTTCTTACATAAAGAGCTGATTGCTCCCAAAAGGAAGTACTAGGGGATACATTGCCCCGTCTACTACTACTGATCCTATGCTAATGGTCCTATCTACGGGCCGTCGCTGCCCTCGTCGTCGCCGTCGTCGCCGCTGTCGGCGCTACTCCCGACGGGCTCGTCGTCGCTGCTCCAGCGGCCGCCGGCCAGGCCCTCATTGTCCTCATCCTCCTCATCAGCGTCGTCGTCGTCGCTGTCGAAGTCGCTGAGGTTCCCCGGCCAGGGGCAGAACCGTTTGGCCGGCGGCTCGTCGGAGGAGGTGTCGTCCTCCTCCTCTTCCTCCTCTTTCTCCTCCTCCTCCTCCTCGGGAGAGGTGAAGTCGTCGCAGGAGAAGCGATCGTCATCACTCTCCTCCTCCGTTTCCCCGTCTGCAAGGAGGTGGAGGTCACTTTCCCCGTCGGTCAAGGACTTGTCGTCCTCTGACCAGACGGAGAAATCATGGCTGGATTCCTCCCCGGCCTCGATGGCACGGCGGGTGTTGGCCGCATGGACCTCCGCCGGGTTCGGCTCCGGTGTCGGCTCGCGGGAAGAGGAGGACTGGGTGGAAAGATCCGATGAAGCGGAGGAGGAAGAAGACATGGTGGCGCAGGAGGGCTTTTGGAGTGCTAATGTGAAGGGGATGCGGAAGCAAACTGTTTGGAGCGGTTAAATAAAAGGGGATATAGTGGAAATTCAATGCCACAGCAGTTTCCGAGGAAGTGGTGCCTAAAAAAAAAAAACTGCCAGGTCACGCGGAGAAATTGAGAAGGCCAGGCATCATGATGAAGGATACTGCGACGGTTCTGCTCTGCCACGACATGACCCGACGAAGAAAAAGCAGAGTGATTTTGGAATTATCAATTCCAAAACCAGGGGGGCATGTGTTATCACCAGAATTTGACCGAGTCAGAGGTGGGCCGCGATCAAGATGGACTTGAAGGTTATATGTGGAAGAATATACGTGAATCGGCCTGTTATGCAAGGTTTGGGCTAGTTTGCCCGTGTATCTGTAACATAGTAGATTACGTGTCGGTTAGTTAGAGTTTGTCTCGTGCACGGTTGGGATTATTCCCACGTTAGAAAGTCTACGGACTATAAATATGTATCTAGGGTTTATGAAATAAACAACAATCATCGTTCACCACAAATCAATCTAGGCGCATCGCCAACTCCTTCGTCTCGAGGGTTTCTTCCGAGTAAGCATCATGGTGCCTAGATCGCATCTTGCGATCTAGGCAGTACAGGTTTATTCGTTGCCATGCGTTGCTCGTACTGAAGCCTTTTTGATGGCGAGCAACGTAGTTATCTTAGATGTGTTAGGGTTAGCATTGTTCTTCGTATCATATGCTGTCGTAGTGCAACCCTTATACATCTAGCCGCCCTTACACCTATCTTAGGTGTAGGGGCGGCACCCCGCTTGATCATTATTTAGTAGATCCGATCCGTTACGGTTGCTCCTTGTTTCTTCAAGGATTAGTTTAATATCTGCAATAGTTAGGCCTTACAAAGGGTTGGAGGATCCAGCAACGCGTAGGGTGTAGTTTGCTAGCCCTAGACAGGATGTTCCGGGGATCAACCTCGTGTTGGTTTTTAGGCCTTGTCTAGGATCGGCTTACGATCACCGTGCGTGACCGCGAGGCCCAATCGTGAGTAGGATGATCCGATTATGCGGTGAAAACCCTAAATCGTCGTAGATCGTTTTAGCTTTATCTTGATCAAGCAGGACCACCATATATTCGTACACCTTGTGCGAATCATGGGTGGATCGGCTCTTTGGGCCGATTCACAGGATAACCTGAGAGCCGATCGAGGCTCGTATTTAATGTTTACGTGTATGCCATGCAGGAAACTAAGCGAGGCATCTCCATCACCTTCCTGACCGGGTATAGGTCGGGTGGCACGCCCTTGCACCAGCATCGGACGTGCGTGCCGGAGTCTTTGCGGGCCGTCGCTCGGAGGGACCAGGGCCAGCCGCAGCCCTAAGTTGTTCCCGGCTCTACTGTGTTGCCCGTCGCTGCTCGCCGGTGGGTTTCTGACCGCAACACTCTCTTTATGTTTTCAAAATCAAAGCTCTAGCACAAATATAGCAATCAATGCTTCCCTCTGCAAAGGGCCTTTCTTTTTCTTTTATGTTGAGTCAGTTCACCTATTTCTCTCCATCTCAAGAAGCAAACACTTGTGTGAACTGTGCATTGATTCCTACATACTTGCATATTGCACTTGTTATATTACTTTATGTTGACAATATCCATGAGATATAATGTTATAAGTTGAAAGCAACCGCTGAAACCTAATCTTCTTTTGTGTTGCTTCAATGCCTTTACTTTGAATTATTGCTTTATGAGTTAACTCTTATGCAAGACTTATTGATGCCTGTCTTAAAAGTACTATTCATGAAAAGTCTTTGCTATATGATTCAGTTGTTTACTCATTACATTTACCATTGTCTTGGATCGCTGCATTCATTACATGTGCTTACAATAGTATGATCAAGATTATGATGGCATGTCACTCCAGAAATTATCTTTGTTATCGTTTACCTACTCGGGACGAGCAGGAACTAAGCTTGGGGATGCTGATACGTCTTCAACGTATCGATAATTTCTTATGTTCCATGCCACTTTATTGATGATACCTACATGTTTTATGCATACTTTATGTCATATTTATGCATTTTCCGGCACTAACCTATTAACAAGATGCCGAAGAGCCAGTTGCTGTTTTCTGCTGTTTTTGGTTTCAGAAATCCTAGTAAGGAAATATTCTCGGAATTGGACGAAATCAACGCCCAGGGGCCTATTTTTCCACGAAGCTTCCAGAAGTCCGAAGAGGAGACGAAGTGGGGCCACGGGGCGCCGCCACAGTAGGGCGGCGCGGCCTACAGGGGGCCCGCGCGGCCCTGTTGTGTGGGGCCCCCGTGACGCCTCTTGACCTGCCCTTCCGCCTACTTAAAGCCTTCGTCGCGAAACCCCCAGTACCGAGAGCCACGATACGGAAAACCTTCCAGAGACGCCGCCGCCACCAATCCCATCTCGGGGGATTCAGGAGATCGCCTCCGGCACCCTGCCGGAGAGGGGAATCATCTCCCGGAGGACTCTTCACCGCCATGGTCGTCTCCGGAGTGATAAGTGAGTAGTTCACCCCTGGACTATGGGTCCATAGCAGTAGCTAGATGGTCATCTTCTCCTAATTGTGCTTCATTGTTGGATCTTGTGAGCTGCCTAACATGATCAAGATCATCTATCTGTAATGCTATATGTTGTGTTTGTTGGGATCCGATGAATAGAGAATACTATGCTATGTTGATTATCAATCTATTATCTATGTGTTGTTTATGATCTTGCATGCTCTCCGTTACTAGTAGAGGCTCGGCCAAGTTTTTGCTTGTAACTCCAAGAGGGAGTATTTATGCTCGATAGTGGGTTCATGCCTCCATTAAATGCGGGACGATGACGGAAAGTTCTAAGGTTGTGGATGTGCTGTTGCCACTAGGGATAAAACATCGATGCTATGTCTAAGGATGTAGTTGTTGATACATTACGCACCATACTTAATGCAATTGTCTCGTTGTTTGCAACTTAATACTGGAAGGGGTTCGGATGATAACCTGAAGGTGGACTTTTTAGGCATAGATGCATGCTGGATAGCGGTCTATGTACTTTGTCGTAATGCCCAATTAAATCCCACAATACTCATCATATCATGTATGTGCATGGTCATGCCCTCTTTATTTGTCAATTGCCCAACTGTAATTTGTTCACCCAACATGCTTATTCTTATCGGAGAGACACCACTAGTGAACTGTGGACCCCGGTCCATTCTTTTAATCGAATACAATCTACTGCAATACTTGTTCTACTGTTTTCTGCAAACAATCATCATCCACACTATACATCTAATCCTTTGTTACAACAAGCCGGTGAGATTGACAACCTCACTGTCACGTTGGGGCAAAGTAATTTGGTTGTGTTGTGCAGGTTCCACGTTGGCGCCGGAATCCCTGGTGTTGCGCCGCACTACACTCCGCTGCCATCAACCTTCAACGTGCTTCTTGGCTCCTATTGGTTCGATAAACCTTGGTTTCTTACTGAGGGAAAACTTGCCGCTGTACGCATCACACCTTCCTCTTGGGGTTCCCAACGGATGCGTGCTATACACGTATCATAAGGCAGCTCATGAGATCATTGTATTGAAGTACATAGGGAGAGAGATTAACCACATAGCTACCGGTACATCCCTTAGCCTCGAGGGAGAACTACTCCCTCCTCATGGGAGACAGCAGCGGTGATGAAGATGGCGGTGGTGTCGATGGAGATGCCTTCCGGGGGCACTTCCCCGTCCGGCGGCGTGCCGGAACGAGAGTCCTGTCCCCCAGATCTTGGCTTCGCGATGGCGGCGGCTCTGGAAGGTTTCTCGTACCGTGGCTTTTCCGTCTCGAAGATTTAGGTCAGGGACCTTTAAATAGGCGAAGAGGCGGAGTCGGAGGGCTGACGAGGCGGTGACACACTAGGGGGGGGCGGCCCCCCTCTGGCCGCGCCGGGCTGGCGTGTGGGGCCCCCAGGGCTCCCCTCTGGTGGCTCTCGGGTGTTCTGGAAGCTTCGTGGAATTTTAAGACTCTGGGCGTTGATTTCGTCCAATTCCGAGAATATTTTCTTACTAGGATTTCTGAAACCAAAAACAGCAGAAAAACAGGAACTGGCACTTCGGCATCTCGTCAATAGGTTAGTTCCGGAAAACACATAAAATCATCATAAAGTGTGAACAAAACATGTAGGTATTGTCATAAAACAAGCATGGAACATCAGAAATTATAGATACGTTGGAGACGTATCAGGCTTCCACCCATTTAGTAACATAATCAACAGCAACAAGTACATGAGTGTTACCTTCTGAAGAGGGGAAAGGTCCCATGAAGTCAAATCCCCAACAATCGAATGGTTCAATAACAAGAGTATAATTCATAGGTATTTCATTGCATCTGGAGATATTACCAACCCTTTGACATTCATCACAAGATAAAATAAACTTTCTTGCATCTTTGAAGAGAGTTGGCCAATAAAAACCTGATTGTAGAACCTTTTGCGCGGTTCTATCTCCGGCGTGATGTCCTCCATAGGCACTACCATGACATTTACTCAGTATCTCTTGTTGTTCATATTCGGGGACACATCTTCGCAGAATACCATCCACTCCTTCTTTATATAAGTGTGGGTCATCCCAAAAATAATGCCTCAAGTCATAAAAGAATTTCCTCCTTTGTCTGAAGTTGAAAAGGTTGGAGGTAAGTACTTGGAAACAATAAAGTTAGCATAATCAGCATACCAAGGACTATCTCGCGAGCTCACCTTTATTACAGCCAATTGTTCATTTGGAAAACTATCATTAACGAGAACAGGATCATAAGCAATATTTTCCAATCTAGACAAATTATCGGCAACAGGATTATCAGCACCTTTCCTATCTATAATATGCAAATCAAATTCTTGCAACAGAAGCACCCATCTAATAAGCCTTGGCTTAGCATCTTTCTTTTGCATTAGGTATCTAATTGCAGCATGATCAGTATGAATTGTAACTTTTGAATCAACAATATAGGATCTAAACTTGTCATAAGCAAAGACTACAGCTAACATTTCCTTCTCAGTTGTAGCATAATTTCTTTGAGCAGCATCAAGAGTTTTACTAGCATAATGAATAACATTTAATTTTTTATCTACTCGATGTCCAAGAACAGCGCCTACAACAAAATCACTAGCATCGCACATAATTTCAAAAGGTAAGTTCCAATCAGGAGGTTCAACTATAGGAGCAGTTGTCAAGGCTTTCTTTAGAGTTTCAAAAGCTTCCTTACAATCATCATCAAAAACAAAAGGTACATCTTTTTGAAGAAGATTAGTAAGAGGTTTTGAAATCTTGGAGAAATCTTTAATAAACCTCCTATAAAACCCAGCATGACCAAGAACACTACGAATACCTTTAACATCCCTAGGATAGGGCATCTTCTCAATTGCTTCAACTTTAGCTCTATCAACTTCAATACCTCTCTCGGAAATTTTATGTCCCAATACAATTCCTTCATTAACCATAAAGTGGCATTTCTCCCAATTAAGAACAAGGTTAGTTTCTTCACACCTCTGCAAAACTTTATCAAGGTTCCGCAAGAAATTATCAAAAGAATTCCCATAGACAGAAAAATCATCCATGAATACCTCCACAATATTCTCGCAAAAGCCATGAAAAATAGCAGACATGCATCTTTGAAAAGTAGCAGGAGCATTACATAAACCAAAAGGCATACGTCTATAAGCATAAGTTCCATAGGGACAAGTGAATGTGGTTTTCTCTTGATCCTTAGTTTTAATAGCAATTTGTGAAAACCCAGAATATCCATCAAGAAAGCAAAAATGAGTATTTTTAGACAACCTTTCTAACATTTGATCAATAAAAGGCAAAGGGTAATGATCTTTCTTAGTAACCCTATTAACTTTTCGATAATCAATGCACATTCTATACCCTAAAACTACTCTTTGAGGTATGAGCTCATCATTATCATTAGGCACAACAGTCATTCCTCCTTTCTTAGGAACACAATGCACAGGACTAACCCATCTACTATCAGCAATAGGATATATAATACCAGCTTCAAGAAGTTTTAATACCTCATTTCTTACCACGTCCTTCATCTTAGGAATTAGACGACGCTGATGTTCAACAACAGGCTTTGCATCATCTTCCATATTAATGGCATGTTGGGAAATAGAGGGAGAAATCCCCTTCAAGTCATCAAGAGTGTAGCCAATAGCTCCTCGGTGTTTCTTTAATATTTCCAATAACCTTTCTTCCTCGATATCTGAAAGCTTAGAACTAATAATAACAGGATATATTTTCTTATCATCAATATGAGCATATTTAAGATTATCAGGCAATGGTTTTAAATCAAAAACAGGATCTTCCTTTGGTGGTGGTGTTGTACCAAGGTCTTCTACCGGTAAATCATGCTTAAGAATAGGTTGACGAAGGAAAATTTCATCAAGCTCATTTCTTTCTTCCCTAAAGACTTCACTCTCACTATTCTCCAGATGTTGCTGCAAAGGATTATTAGGAGCAAGAGTAATAGATGCACACTGTTCAATTCTAAAATCATTATTAGGCGAATCAGCTTTATAAGGAGTTTTGGCAAATTTAGAGAAATTAAACTCATAAGATTCACTAGCAAATTTAGTCAAAATTTTCTCTTTCTTGCAATCTATAACAGCTCCACAAGTATTTAGAAAAGGTCTACCAAAAATGATAGGACAATGTTTACTAGCAGCAGAACCAAGTACTAAAAAGTCAGCAGGATATTTAATCTTACCACATAGAACTTCCACATCTCGAACAATACCAATTGGAGAGATAGTTTCTCTATTAGCTAGCCGAATAACCACATAAATATCTTCAAGTTCACAAGAACCAATTTCATGCATGATCTCCGTGTAAAGCTCATAAGGAATAGCACTAATACTTGCACCAATATCACATAAACTATAATAACAATGATCACCAATTCTAACAGATAGCATAGGAACACTAGTTTTCCTAGACTTATTAGGATGTGAAACAATATTAGAAGCATCTTCACAGAAAATAATATGACCATCTTCCACATTTTCAGTCACAAGATCTTTAACTATTGCAATAGCAGGTTCAACTTTTATTTGCTCTTCAGGTTTTATAGGTTTCTTTTCACTTTTATTAACCACACTATTTATAACAGAATACTCCTTCATTTTAGCAGGGAAAGGAGTTTTTTCAATATAAGCTTCAGGAATAACATGATCAACAGTTTCAATTACAACACATTTATTTATAGATGAATCAATTTTATCTTTATACTGTTCATGATACTTATCAAAATTCTTCTTAGGCAATTCATAATGAGAGGCAAAAGCTTTATAAAGATTTGCAGCGACTTGAGAATCAAGACCATAAGTAGCACTCATATTACGAAATTTATCAGTATCCATAAAAGCTTCAATGCATTTATAATCATAATTTACACCTGACTCTCTATCTTTGTCGTTCTCCTATCCTTCAGTATTCTCCTGAATCCGATCAAGAAGGTCGCTTTTAAACTCTTCTTTGTTGCGTGTAAATGATCCAGAACAAGAAGTATCCAGCAAGGTCTTATCTTGAAAAGAAAGTCTTGCATAGAAATTATCAATGATAATATTACCAGGAAGCTCATGAATGGGGCATTTGAGCATTAAAGACTTCAATCTCCCCCACGCTTGGGCAATACTCTCTCCATCATGAGGCCAGAAATTATATATGCGGTTCCGGTCCTTGTGAATTTCACTTGGAGGATAAAATTTAGGATAAAATAGAGGCACAATATCATTCCTTTCAAGAGAATCCCCATTATTCAATAATTTGTACCAATGCGCCGCTTTACCAGACAGCGATATAGAGAATAGCTTCTTCCTCACTTCATCCATAGCAATACCTGCACACTTGAATAAACCACATAATTCATGTAAGAACAGTAAATGCTCACCAGGATGGACAGTTCCATCCCCTGCATAACGGTTATCCACAACACGTTCAATAATTTTCATAGGTATTTTGTATGGAACATCGTTCTCACCTGGCGCCTCATCCACTACCTTTGCAGTAGTAGTAGATTTTCCAAATAAAAATTCAAGAGAAGATCTCTCCATAATGAATTATAGCAGCATGCAGAAATAAAATCAGCACTAACAGTAAAAGTTTCCATTACCAATTCCACTTACCAATAGCGCTTCACTCCCCGGCAACGGCGCCAGAAAATAGTCTTGCTGACCCACAAGTATAGGGGGTGTATCGTAGTATTTTGATAAGTAAGAATGTCGAACCCAACGAGGAGCAGAAGGTGTTGACAAGCAGTTTCGATGAAGGATTTACTGTAAATGCTCACAGACAAGTATTCAGGGGGTTTTGATATAGCAGATGAATAAAGTACGAGTAAGTAAAATGCGAGAGAAATAATTGCAGCGAGTGGCCCAATCCTTTTTAGCACAAAGGACAAGCCGGTTTGTTTACTTATAATGACCAAATGTTCTTGAGGACACACGGGAATTTAGTCTAGTGCTTTCGCTTCATATAGCTAATTAATATTCATTGTTTTGATAAGTGTTGTGTGGGTGAACCTATGCTAATGCACCGCCCTTCCTAGGACTAATACATACTTGTGATTATACCCCTTGCAAGCATCCGCAACTACAAGAAAGTAATTAAGATAAATCTAACCACAGCCTTAAACTCTGAGATCCTGCTATCCCTCCTGCATCGATATACCAACGGGGGTTCAGGTTTCTGTCACTCCGGCAACCCCGCAATTGGCAAACGAGTACAAGACGTATTCCCCTAGGCCTATAAAGGTGAAGTATCATGTAGTCGACGTTCACATGACACCACTAGAAGAATAACACCACAACTTAAATATCATAACATTGAATATTACTCAACCATAATTCACTACTAACATTTAGACTTCACCCATGTCCTCAAGAACTAAACGAACTACTCACGAGACATCATATGGAACATGATCAGAGGTGATATGATGATGAATAACAATCTGAACACAAACCTTGGTTCAATGGTTTCACTCAATAGCATCAATAACGAGTAGAAATCAATACCGGGAGAGTTTCCCCTATCAAACAATCAAGATCCAACCCAAATTGTTACAGCGGTGACGAGGTGCAGCGGTGGAGACGGTGGTGATGATGATGGAGATGATGATGATGCTGATGGAGATGATGTCCAGCTCGATGACGGTGACGATGGCGTCGATTTCCCCCTCCGGGAGGGAATTTCCCCGGTAGATTTCAGCCTGCCGGAGAGCTCTTTTCTCTCTGGTGTTTTCCGCCCCGCAGAGGCGGCTATGACTCTTCGCGACTATCCTCTGGAGCTTAGGTTTTCGGGACGAAGAAGTACGCGAACGAGAGGAGGCCAGAGGGGGCTGTGGGCCCCCTCCCCGCATGGCAGTGTGGCCAGGACAGGGCCCGCGCCGGCCTATGAGGGGGCCCATGGCGGCCCTCCTCGGCTCCTCCTTTTGGCTCTCTTCGTCTTCTGGAAAAATAGGATTTTTCATATAATTTCCGTCAATTGTCGATCTTCCGAAATATTGCATTCTGACGGCGCTTTTTCCAGCAGAATCCTGACTCCGGTGCGCGATCCTCCAATAATCATGAAACATGCAAAATAGATGAAATAACATAAGTATCACCTCTAAATATGAAATATATCAATGAATAACAGTAAATTATGATATAAAATAGTGATGCAAAATGGACGTATCATTCTCCCTCGAGGCTAAGGGCTGTACCGGTAGCTATGTGGTTCATCTCTCTCCCATGTACTTCAATACAATGATCTCATGAGCTGCCTTACATGATTGAGATCCATATGATGAGCTTTGTAATCTAGATGTCGTTATGCTATTCAAGTGGATTTTACTTATGTGATCTCCGGAGACTCCTTGTCCCACGTGTGTAAAGGTGACAAGTGTGTGCAGCATGTGGGTCTCTTAGGCTATATTTCACGAATACTTGTTCACTGGGTTATGATTTGAGTTGGATGTCTCTATGAAATTGTGGTGTGTTAGTACCTCCTATGAATGCTCACAAGTGACAGCGTGGGGTGTTTATTAGTACTTGGGAATACATCTTTAAGGTTTGCCTACATGATGAATTAGTGTTCGTTATCTTGCCAGAGAGTAATTCAGAATAGCATAGTGAAGTGCTTATATTTATATTCAATTATGATTGCAATGTTGGGAGTGTCCACTAGTGAAAGTATGATCCCTAGGCCTTGTTTCTAAGCATTGAAACACCGTTTCCAACAAGTTCTACTGCATGTTTACTCGCTGCCATATTTATTTCAGATTATTATTACTACTCATATTCATCCATACCACTTGTATTTCACTATCTCTTCGCCGAACTAGTGCACCTATACATCTGACAAGTGTATTAGGTGTGTTGGGGACACAAGAGACTTCTTGTATCGTGATTGCAGGGTTGCTTGAGAGGGATATCTTTGACCTCTTCCTACCTGAGTTCGATAAACCTTGGGTGATTCACTTAAGGGAAAACTTGCTGCTGTTCTACAAACCTCTGCTCTTGGAGGCCCAACACTGTCTACAGGAAAAGAAGCCAACAGTAGACAGCAAGCTATTTTCTGGCGCCGTTGCCGGGGAGGTAAGGTAAAAGGTATTCACATCCTCCGACTACTAAGCTATTTCCTAGCACTGTTGCCGGTGTGTGAGTGCTCGAAGTTATTTCCTTTAGATCCTGCAACTGCATCTTTTTGTTTCTTGTTTTTATCTTTCACTAGTTAGGCATAATGGAAAACAATAGTGAGCTTTTTAATCTATTTCCTGAGTTAAGACATGGATTGTTTGATGCGAAAATTAAAAAACCTATGGAACCTTATTTGCATGCTAGTAGCAATGATATTAGTATGAACGCTTTGAACACCATTGTTGCTAATGCTATGGAAAATTCTAAGCTTGGGGAAGCTGGTTTTGATGAGCATGATATTTTTAGTCCCCCAAGCATTGAGGAGAAAATTTTCTTTGATGATACTTTGCCTCCTATTTATGATGATTATAATGATAGTGGTATTTTGGTGCCGCCTACTATGGAGGACAAATTTTATTATGATTATACTATGCCTCCTACACTTGATGAGAATAATAATGATAGCTACTTTGTTGAATTTGCTCCCACTACAATTAATAAGAATGACTATGCTTATGTTGGGAGTAGTAATAATTTTATGCATGTAGCTCATGATAAGAATGTTTCATTTGATAGTTATATTGTTGAGTTTGTTCATGATGCTACTGAAAATCTTTATGAGAGAGGAAAATATGGTTGTAGAAATTTTCATGTTACTAAAACACCTCTCTATATGCTGAAATTTTTGAAGTTACACTTGTTTTATCTTTCTATGCTTGTTGCATTATGCTTCATGAATTTGTTTATTTACAAGATTCCTTCCCATAGGAAGTGGGTTAGGCTTAAATGTGTTTCTTACTTGCTTTTTGATGCTCTCTTTTGCTTCAACTCTTATTTCTTGCGAGTGCATCATTAAAATTGTTGAGCCCAATCTTAATGGCTATAAAGAAAGCACTTCTTGGGAGATAACCCATGTTTTTATTTTGCTACTGTTTTGTTGTGTCTTGGAAGTTGTTACTACTGTAGCAACCTTTCCTTATCTTATTTTATTGCATTGTTGTGCCAAGTAAAGTCTTTGATAGTAAGGTTGATACTAGATTTGGATTACTGCGCAGAAACAGATTTCTGTCTGTCACGAATTTGAGTAGTATTCTCTGTAGGTAACGCAGAAAAATCTGCCAATTTACGTGAGTGATCCTCAGATATGTACGCAACTTTCATTCAATCTGAGCATTTTCATCTGATCAAGTTAAGTGCCCCAGAAAAATTCGTCTTTACGGACTGTTCTGTTTTGATAGATTCTGCCTTTTATTTCGCATTGCCTGTTTTGCTATGTGGGATGGATTTCTTTGTTCCATTAACTTTCAATAGCTTTGGGCAATGTCCAGAAGTGTTAAGAATGATTGTGTCACCTCTGAACATGTGAATTTTTGATTATGCACTAACCCTCTAATGAGTTTGTTTTGAGTTTGGTGTGGAGGAAGTTTTCAAGGATCAAGAGAGGAGGATGATACAATATGATCAAGAAGAGTGAAAAGTCTAAGCTTGGGGATGCCCCCGTGGTTCATCCCTGCATATTTCAAGAAGACTCAAGCATCTAAGCTTGGGGATGCCCAAGGCATCCCTTTCTTCATCGACAACTTATCAGGTCACCTCTAGTGAAACTATATTTTTATTCCGTCACATCTTATGTGCTTTACTTGGAGCGTTTGTGTGCTTTTATTTTCGTTTTTGTTATTTTCATTCTATGAATAAATTCATGCTTGTGTGGGAGAGAGACACGCTCCGCTCATTCATATGAACACTGGTGTTCTTAGCTTTACTTTTAATGTTCATGGCGAAGGTTGAAACTGCTTCGTTGATTGTTATTTGGTTGGTTCAGAAAATGTTATATGTGGTAATTGGTATAATGTCTTGAATAATTTGATACTTGGCAATTGTTGTGCTCATATAGATCATGTTTAAGCTCTTGCATCATGTACTTTGCATCTATTAATGAGGAAATGCCGTAGAGCTTGTTGACATTTGGTTTGCATGATTAGTCTCTCTAAAGTCTAGATATTTTCTGGTAAGGGTTTGAACAACAAGGAAGACAGTGTAGAGTCTTATAATGCTTGAAATATGTTCTTATGTAAGTTTTGTTGTACCGGTTCATACTTGTGTTTGCTTCAAACAACCTTGCTAGCATAAGCCTTGTACTGAGAGGGAATACTTCTCGTGCATCCAAAATCCTTGAGCCAAAAACTATGCCATTTGTGTCCACCATACCTACCTACTACATGGTATTTCTCTGCCATTCCAAAGTAAATTGCTTGAGTGCTACCTTTAAAATTTCATTCCTTTGTCTTTGCAATATATAGCTCATGGGAAAAATAGCTTAAAAACTATTGTGGTATTGAATATGTACTTATGTATCTTATTTCTTAATAAGTTGCTTGTTGAGCGATAACCATGTTCCTGGGGACGCCATCAACTATTACACTTTGTTGAATATCATGTGAGTTGCTATGCATGTTCGTCTTGTCTGAAGTAAGGGTGATTTATCATGAGTTGAATGGTTTGAGTATGCATATTGTTAGAGAAGAACATTGGGCCGCTAACTAAAGCCATGATCCATGGTGGAAGTTTCAGTTTGGACATCAATCCTCAATCTCTTATGAGAATATTATCTGTTATTGAATGCTTATGCATTAAAGAGGAGTCCATTATCTGTTGTCTATGTTGTCCTGGTATGGATGTCTAAGTTGAGAATAATCAAAAGCGAGAAATCCAATGCGAGCTTTCTCCTTGAACCTTTGTACAGACGGCATAGAGGTACCCCTTTGTGACACTTGGTTAAAACATATGTTATGCAATGATAATCCATGTAAATCCAAGCTAATTAGGACAAGGTGCGGGCACTATTGGTATTCTATGCATGAGGCTTGCAACTTATAGGATGTCTTATACATAACACATATGCTTTATTACTACCGTTGACAAAATTGTTTCTATGTTTTCAAAATAAAAGCTCTAGCACAAATATAGCAATCCATGCTTCCCTTTGCGAAGGGCCATTCTTTTACTTTTATGTTGAGTCAGTTTACCCACTTCTTTCTATCTTAGAAGCAAACACTTGTGTTAACTGTGCATTGATTCTTACATACTTGCTTATTTGCATTCATCATATTACTTTGTGTTGACAATTATCCATGAGATAAACATGTTGAAGTTGAAAGCAACTGCTGAAACTTATATCTTCCTTTGTGTTGCTTCAAAACTTTCTACTATGAATCTATTGCTTTATGAGTTAACTCCTATGCAAGACTTATTGATGCTTGTCATGAAAGTACTATTCATGAAAAGTCTTTTCTATATGATTCAGTCGTCTACTCATTGTCTTTAACATTGCATCGAATCGCTGCATTCATCTCATATGCTTTACAATAGTATGATCAAGATTATGTAAGTAGCATGTCACTACAGAAATTATTCTTTTTATCGTTTACCTACTCGAGGGCGAGTAGGAACTAAGCTTGGGGATGCTGATACGTCTCCAACGTATCAATAATTTCTGATGTTCCATGCTTGTTTTATGACAATACCTACATGTTTTGTTCACACTTTATATCGTTTTGATGCATTTTCCAGAACTAACCTATTGACAAGATGCCGAAGTGTCAGTTCCTGTTTTCTGCTATTTTTGGTTTCAGAAATCCTACAAAGGAAATATTCTCGGAATTGGACGAAATCAACGCCCAGAATCTTATATTTCCACGAAGCTTCCAAAACACCGAAGAGTTGCCAGAGGGGAGCCAGGGGGCCCCACACGCCAGGGCGGCGTGGCCAAGGGGTGGGGCGCGCCCCCCTATGGTGTGGCCCCACCAGGGCCCCTCCGAGGCTTCCCTTTGATACGTCTCCGACGTATCGATAATTTCTTATGTTCCATGCCACATTATTGATGATATCTACATGTTTTATGCATACTTTATGTCATTATTATGCGTTTTCCGGAACTAACCTATTGACGAGATGCCGAAGGGCCAGCTTCTCGTTTTCTGCTATTTTTGGTTTCGGAAATCCTAGTAAGGAAATATTCTCGGAATCGGACGAAATCAACGCCCGAGCATCTTAGAATCCCCGGAAGCATCCAGAACACCCGAGAGCCGCCAGAGAGGGGACACAGGCCCCCCAGATGATAGGCCGGCGCGGCCCAGGGGTGGCCCGCGCCGCCTTACCCTCTCACCGCCTCTTCGCCCCTCCGACTCCGCCTCTTCGCCTATAAAAAGGTCCCTGACCTAAAACCTCGATACGAAAAAGCCACGGTACGAGAAACCTTCCAGAGCCGCCGCCATCGCGAAGCCAAGATCTGGGGGATAGGAGTCTCTGTTCCGGCATGCCGCCGGGACGGGGAAGTGCCCCCGGAAGGCTTCTCCATCGACACCACCGCCATCTTCATCACCGCTGATGTCTCCCATGAGGAGGGGTAGTTCTCCATCGAGGCTCGGGGTTGTACCGGTAGCTATGTGGTTAATCTCTCTCCTATGTACTTCAATACAATGATCTCATGAGCTGCCTTACATGATTGAGATTCATATGAGTTTTGTATCACTATTCGTCTATGTGCTACTCTAGTGATGTTATTAAAGTACTCTATTCCTCCCGCATGGTGTAAAGGTGGCAGTGTGTGCATCATGTAGTACTTGGCGTAGTTTATGATTGTGATCTCTTGTAGATTATGAAGTTAACTATTACTATGATGGTATTGATGTGATCTATTTGGTTATGTTGATCTATCTTGCACTCTAAGGTTATTTAAACATGAATATCGAATATTATGGAGCTTGTTAACTCCGGCATTGAGGGTTCGTGTAATCCTACGCAATGGTGTTCATCATCCAACAAGAGGGTGTAGAGTCTAGCATCTATTTATTTATTCTGTTATGTGATCAATGTTGAGAGTGTCCACTAGTGAAAGTATGATCCCTAGGCCTTGTTCCTAAATACTGCTATCGCTGCTTGTTTACTGTTTTACTGCGTTTCTACTATCTGCAATATTACCACCATCAAATACACGCCAGTCCTGGATAGCAAAGCACTTTTCCGCGCTCGTTGCTACTGCTTATATATATTCATACCACCTGTATTTCACTATCTCTTCGCCGAACTAGTGCACCTATTAGGTGTGTTGGGGACACAAGAGACTTCTTGCTTTGTGGTTGCAGTGGTTTCTTGAGAGGGATATCTTTGACCTCTTCCTCCCCGAGATCGATAAACCTTGGGTGATCCACTTAAGGGAAACTTGCCGCTGTTCTACAAACCTCTGCTCTTGGAGGCCCAACACTGTCTACAAGAATAGAAGCTCCCGTAGACATCAAGCACTTTTCCGGCGCCGTTGCCGGGAGGAAAGGTAAAAGGCACTCATACTTCGGTTCCGGTGTAACAGTACTTTTCCGGCGCCATTGTGTGTGTGCTCGAAGCTATTTCCTTTAGATCCTGCAATTGCATCTTTTTGTTTCTTGTTTACACTAGTTAGGCATAATGGAAAACAACAAAAATATGAGAGATCTTTATGAACTTTATCTTGAATTAGGACATGATGTGTTTGAAGAGAGAATTAAAAAACCCATGGAACTTTATATGCATGCTAATGGGAATGTTATTAATATGAATGCTTTGAACACTATTGTTACTAATGCTATGGAAAATTCTAAGCTTGGGGAAGCTGGTTTTGATGAGCATGATCTTTTTAGTCCGCCAAGCATTGAGGAGGAAACTTACTTTGATGATACTTTGCCTCCTATTTATGATGATTATAATGATAGTAGTCTTTTGGTACCACCTGTTATGGAGGATAAATTTGATTATGATTACAATATGCCTCCTATATTTGATGATGAGAATAATAATGATAGCTACTTTGTTGAATTTACTCCCACTACGACTAATAAAATTGACTATGCTTATGTGGAGAGTAATAATTTTATGCATGAGACTCATGATAAGAATGCTTTATGTGATAGTTATATTGTTGAGTTTGCTCATGTTGCTACTGAAAGTTATTATGAGAGAGGAAAATATGGTTGTGGAAATTTTCATGTTACTAAAACACCTCTCTATGTGCTGAAATTTTTGAAGCTACACTTGTTCTATCTTCCTATGCTTGTTACTTTGCTCTTCATGAACTTGTTTATTTACAAGATTCCCTTGCATAGGAAGCATGTTAGACTTAAATGTGTTTTGGATTTGCTTCTTGATGCTCTCTTTTGCTTCAACTACTATTTCTTGCGAGTGCATCATTAAAACTGCTGAGCCCATCTTAATGGCTATAAAGAAAGAACTTCTTGGGAGATAACCCATGTGTTATTTTTCTACAGTACTTTGTTTTATATTTGAGTCTTGGAAGTTGTTTACTACTGTAGCAACCTCTCCTTATCTTAGTTTTGTGTTTTGTTGTGCCAAGTAAAGTCTTTGATAGCAAGGTTGATACTAGATTTGGATTACTGCGCAGAAACAGATTTCTTTGCTGTCACGAATCTGGGCAAAATTCTCTGTAGGTAACTCAGACAATTATGAAAATTTACGTGATTGATCCTCAGATATGTACGCAACTTTCATTCAATTTGAGCATTTTCATTTGAGCAAGTCTGGTGCCTCAATAAAATTCGTCTTTACGGATTGTTCAGTTTTGACAGATTCTGCCTTTTATTTCGCATTGCCTCTTTTGCTATGTGGGATGGATTTCTTTGTTCCATTGACTTCCAGTAGCTTTGAGCAATGTCCAGAAGTGTTAATAATGATTGTGTCACCTCTGAACATGTGAGTTTTTTATTATGCACTAACCCTCTAATGAGTTTGTTTCGAGTTTGGTGTGGAGGAAGTTTTCAAGGGTCAGGAGAGGAGGATGATACAATATGATCAAGAAGAGTGAAAGCTCTAAGCTTGGGGATGCCCCGGTGGTTCATCCCTGCATATATCAAGAAGACTCAAGCGTCTAAGCTTGGGGATGCCCAAGGCATCCCCTTCTTCATCGACAAATTATCAGATTCCTTCTCTTGAAACTATATTTTTATTCCATCACATCTTATGTACTTTACTTGGAGCGTCTGTATGTTTTTGTTTTTGTTTTTATTTGAATAAATGATTGTGTGGGAGAGAGATACGCTCCGCTGATTCATATGAACACATGTGTTTTTAGCTTTTAATTTTCATGGCGAAGGTTGAAACTGCTTCGTTAAATTGTTATATGGTTGGAATCGGAAAATGATACATGTAGTAATTGCTATAATGTCTTGGATAATGTGATACTTGGCAATTGTTGTGCTCATGTTTAAGCTCTTGCATCATATACTTTGCACCTATTAATGAAGAAATACATAGAGCATGCTAAAATTTGGTTTGCATAATTGGTCTCTCTAAGGTCTAGATAATTTCTAGTAAGAGTTTGAACAACAAGGAAGACGGTGTAGAGTCTTATAATGTTTACAATATGTCTTTTATGTGAGTTTTGCTGCACCGGCTCATCCTTGTGTTTGTTTCAAATAACCTTGCTAGCCTAAACCTTGTATCGAGAGGGAATACTTCTCATGCATCCAGAATCCTTGAGCCAACCACTATGCCATTTGTGTCCACCATACCTACCTACTACATGGTATTTCTCCGCCATTCCAAAGTAAATTGCTTGAGTGCTACCTTTAAATTTCTATTCTTCATCTTTACAATATATAGCTCATGGGACAAATAGCCTAAAAACTATTTTGGTATTGAATATGTACTTATGCACTTTATCTCTTATTAAGTTGCTTGTTGTGCGATAACCATGTTCCTGGGGACGCCATCAACTACTCTCTGTTGAATATCATGTGAGTTGCTATGCATGTCCGTCTTGTCTGAAGTAAGGGAGATTTACCGCTAGAATGGTTAGAGCATGCATAATGTTAGAGAAGAACATTGGGCCGCTAACTAAAGCCATGATCCATGGTGGAAGTTTCAGTTTTGGACAACTATCCTCGATCTCTTATGAGAAAAATTAATTGTTGTTGAATGCTTAAGCATTAAAGAGGAGTCCATTATCTGTTGTCTATGTTGTCCCGGTATGGATGTCTAAGTTGAGAATAATCAATAGCGAGAAATCCGATGCGAGCTTTCTCCTTAGACCTTTGTACAAGCGGCATAGAGGTACCCCTTTGTGACACTTGGTTAAAACATATGCATTGCGATGATAATCCAGGTAATCCGAGCTAATTAGGACAAGGTGCGGGCACTATTAGTATACTATGCATGAGGCTTGCAACTTGTAGGATATAATTTACATGATGCATATGCTTTATTACTACCGTTGACAAAATTGTTTCTTGTTTTCAAAACCGAAGCTATAGCACAAATATAGCAATCGATGCTTTCCTCTACGAAGGACCTTTCTTTTACTTTTATGTTGAGTCAGTTCACCTATCTCTGTCCACCTCAAGAAGCAAACACTTGTGTGAACTGTGCATTGATTCCTACATACTTGCATATTGCACTTATTATATTACTTTGCATTGACAACTATCCATGAGATATACATGTTATAAGTTGAAAGCAACCGCTGAAACTTAATCTTCCTTTGTGTTGCTTCAATGCCTTTACTTTGAATTATTGCTTTATGAGTTAACTCTTATGTAAGACTTATTGATGCTTGTCTTGAAGTACTATTCATGAAAAGTCTTTGCTATATGATTCATTTTTTTACTCATGTCATTTACATTGTTTTGATCGCTGCATTCATTACATATGCTTACAATAGTATGATCAAGTTTATGATGGCATGTCACTCCGTAAATTATCTTTGTTATCGTTTACCTGCTCGGGACGAGCAGAAACTAAGCTTGGGGATGCTGATACGTCTCCGACGTATCGATAATTTCTTATGTTCCATGCCATATTATTGATGATATCTACATGTTTTATGCATACTTTATGTCATTATTATGCGTTTTCCGGAACTAACCTATTGACGAGATGCCGAAGGGCCGCTCTCGTTTTCTGCTGTTTTTGGTTTCAGAAATCCTAGTAAGGAAATATTCTCGGAATCGGACGAAATCAACGCCCAGCATCTTAGAATCCCCGGAAGCATCCAGAACACCCGAGAGCCGCCAGAGAGGGGACACAGGCCCCCCAGATGATAGGCCGGCGCGGCCCAGGGGTGGCCCGCGCCGCCCTACCCTCTCACCGCCTCTTCGCCCCTCCGACTCCGCCTCTTCACCTATAAAAAGGTCCCTGACCTAAAACCTCGATACGAAAAAGCCACGGTACGAGAAACCTTCCAGAGCCGCCGCCATCGCGAAGCCAAGATCTGGAGGACAGGAGTCTCTGTTCCGGCACGCCGCCGGGACGGGGAAGTGCCCCCGAAGGCTTCTCCATCGACACCACCGCCATCTTCATCACCGCTGCTGTCTCCCATGAGGAGGGAGTAGTTCTCCATCGAGGCTCGGGGCTGTACCGGTAGCTATGTGGTTAATCTCTCTCCTATGTACTTCAATACAATGATCTCATGAGCTGCCTTACATGATTGAGATTCATATGAGTTTTGTATCACTATTCGTCTATGTGCTACTCTAGTGATGTTATTAAAGTACTCTATTCCTCCCTGCATGGTGTAAAGATGGCAAGTGTGTGCATCATGTAGTACTTGGCGTAGTTTATGATTGTGATCTCTTGTAGATTATGAAGTTAACTATTACTATGATGGTATTGATGTGATCTATTTGGTTATGTTGATCTATCTTGCACTCTAAGGTTATTTAAACATGAATATCGAATATTGTGGAGCTTGTTAACTCCGGCATTGAGGGTTCGTGTAATCCTACGCAATGGTGTTCATCATCCAACAAGAGGGTGTAGAGTCTAGCATCTATTTATTTATTCTCGTTATGTGATCAATGTTGAGAGTGTCCACTAGTGAAAGTATGATCCCTAGGCCTTGTTCCTAAATACTGCTATCGCTGCTTGTTTACTGTTTTACTGCGTTTCTACTATCTGCAATATTACCACCATCAACTACACGCCAGTCCTGGATAGCAAAGCACTTTTCTGGCGCTGTTGCTACTGCTTATATATATTCATACCACCTGTATTTCACTATCTCTTCGCCGAACTAGTGCACCTATTAGGTGTGTTGGGGACACAAGAGACTTCTTGCTTTGTGGTTGCAGGGTTGCTTGAGAGGGATATCTTTGACCTCTTCCTCCCTGAGATCGATAAACCTTGGGTGATCCACTTAAGGGAAACTTGTTGCTGTTCTACAAACCTCTGCTCTTGGAGGCCCAACACTGTCTACAAGAATAGAAGCTCCCGTAGACATCACCCTTCCACCTACTTAAAGCCTCCGTCGCGAAAACCCTAGACGAATAAGCCACAATACGGAAAACCTTCCAGAGCCGCCGCCATCGCGAAGCCAAGATTCGGGGGACAGAATTCTCTGTTCTGGCACACCACCGGGACGGGGAATTGCCCCCGGAAGGCATCTCCATCGACACCACCGCCATCTTCATCGTCGCTGCTGTCTCCTATGATGAGGAGGGAGTAGTTCTCCCTCGAGGCTAAGGGCTGTACCGGTAGCTATGTGGTTCATCTCTCTCCCATGTACTTCAATACAATGATCTCATGAGCTGCCTTACATGATTGAGATCCATATGATGAGCTTTGTAATCTAGATGTCGTTATGCTATTCAAGTGGATTTTACTTATGTGATTTCTGGAGACTCCTTGTCCCACGTGTGTAAAGGTGACAGTGTGTGCACCGTGTGGGTCTCTTAGGCTATATTTCACAGAATACTTGTTCACTGGGTTATGATTTGAGTTGGATGTCTCTATGAAATTGTGGTGTGTTAGTACCTCCTTTGAATGCTCACAGTGACAGCGTGGGGTGTTTATTAGTACTTGAGAATACATCTTTAAGGTTTGCCTACATGATGAATTAGTGTTCGTTATCTTGCCAGAGAGTAATTCAGAATAGCATAGTGAAGTGCTTATATTTATATTCAATTATGATTGAAATGTTGAGAGTGTCCACTAGTGAAAGTATGATCTCTAGGCCTTGTTTCTAAGCATTGAAACACCGTTTCCAACAAGTTCTATTGCATGTTTACTCGCTGCCATATTTATTTCAGATTGTTATTACTACTCATATTCATCCACACCACTTGTATTTCACTATCTCTTCGCCGAACTAGTGCACCTATACATCTGACAAGTGTATTAGGTGTGTTGGGGACACAAGAGACTTCTTGTATCGTGATTGCAGGGTTGCTTGAGAGGGATATCTTTGACCTCTTCCTCCCTGAGTTCGATAAACCTTGGGTGATTCACTTAAGGGAAAACTTGCTGCTGTTCTACAAACCTCTGCTCTTGGAGGCCCAACACAGGAAAAGAAGCCAACAGTAGACAGCATGAACCTAAAATATATCTTTAATTGCAACGATGTAGAGGCGAGCCAAATACTTTGGATGAGAAGAGATATTTTTCTATGCACTTGTTAAAACGTTCAGTGAGAGAGAACTGCTACAAGATAGCATCCACACCTCTGTGAAAAAGCAAGTAGACATGTTTCTTCATGTTATCAGTCATAACCAGAGGTTCAGAGTGATCTATAGAACTATGAGGATCTATGAAGACTACGTCTCTCTACTTTCAGGAGATGTTATTTGAAGTCGGGAGCTTAGAGACGAAATAATCAAGCTACCATCAAAGAACATACCACCTAAAATTAAGAACAGCTACAAATCATTCTCGTATTTTAGGGTGAGCATAATTCATATTCGTTCAATTCATCATACGTGTCCAACTTGAGGGTGAGCATAGTTCATGGGATGGGGGCACAAAATTCAAGGCATGTTTCCAGTTGGAACATCACGACTAGAATATCGCCCTCGTGTGTATTCTTTGCAAAATATCGACAACGAGAGCATCACTAGTTTAACTGAAACGTGCATTTACACCATTCATTGTATATATACTATACTAGTAAAAATGCCCGTGCGTTGCTACGGGATGTAAAAACATTTTATCGTATAACATCAAGCGCCACATCCAAAATATTTACATGGACATCTCATTCAATACCCTCTCCTCGAGACATTGGTTTTTAGTGTTTGTTGGTACAAATATTGCTCCTTTCATGTGGATGTGCAAATGTCTCCTCGGTACGATCCCTCTCTATTGATCATCCAAAAAAGAAATAAAAAATGTGGCCACATCTCATATATAATTAAAGCAACATCCTTTGATTGAAAGTTGCAACACCAGCATACCAGATTAGGAATAGATTCAAACCCGCAGTGAAGAAACAAAATTCCATAGCCACTGGTTCAATGTTCATGACACAAATGAATTCATAATTTTGAACATCTCTCAATTAATTTCATGAAAGATATTCCAATGTCTCTGATATACATATATATAGCAGGCGATGCGGCTCAACATTAACCAGATCCAGTCACTCAGCGCTATCCTGAATTAAAAATAACGTATATATATAACAGATTTGCCTCCATTTCCATTCATTTCTCTCGTGCGTGCCACTCACATCAAACTTTAGCTCCAGCACTCCACCTTTGTTGCCGATCTACGTGCAGAACTCGACTTACAATAGTAAATCTTTATAAGATGCTAGCATTATCGATGGAGGTCATGGTAGTGCACATAACAAACCGAATTATCCATTTACAATGGGATGTCACCATAAGCAAAAGAGCGGAATTTTAATATATCAACCACAAACCTTGATCCTGAAGTATTGCATGACAATGAAATCAATCTCAAGAGGTTTGGACTTGACAACACACACTTATGTTGTCTTTATAATGGAGATCTAAGTAGATACGGAGCATTGTCTCCTTAACTTTTTTTGTCAGAGAATCTCACTCGAGTTCAAAAAGTTCTGAAGAACTGAAGAGTATAGTACACCAACACTTGGTAAACGATCAAAATATATATGTGGTACTGCACCCTGGAAATAAATAAATAGTTGAGCAAGCATACTGACTAAAATAATTTGAAATTATCTAACAGCCAGGAGTAGGCAATGGCCAAAAGGACGGAAACAACAGTGTATTTTGGCATAAGTGCAACAATTGAATGTTAGGTCCCTAGCACCGATGCTTTGGCAAAGTATGAACACTAAAATGAGACAAATCAAATTCATTCGAAAATGATATGATGTAATCGAGGAATTGCATGATGAAACAAATCGAATTCATTCGGAAAAGAGCATAACTATATCTTTTCTCAATGCATCCTTAAGAAAGAGATGCAATTTTTCAGGTAAAAGCAATAACCGCTAGATTACCTTGTAACTGGAAGGGTGCCCATCTGGGTGAACCTACATGCAAACAAGGGTGTAGAGTGAGCATTTCTTCTAGCCTGAGTAGCTACTGATGCACGACTACTCTGATTAGTTACACTTCCATTAATATCTGAGGTACTAACGTGTTCAAAACCAGGAGTACCTCCAAACTGACATTTCTATGTATTTGTTGTTCTGGTTGAAATAAATACTCTGTTCAAGCCCACTATGTAGTGTAATCTACTGCTATAAAATCACATTTTCAGGCTTTCTTTTTCTGCCTTTTAGATTATGAAAAGAAGAAGCGCATACAGGCTAAATGAATGGTACCTTGGCTCAGCTGCAACTGAAGATTCGATGTGACCCTCAACAATCAGAGCTCGAAACATATTGGTGTTACATCCAAAGGTTTCACCAATGGTCAGAAACAACTTATTTATCAGCCTAGAATGAAACAATTGCAAAGCTTTATTAACAATTTACAGATTGACAACAAACCTGTGAAGAAGGAAGCAAAACTTGCCGGGAAGCATCTAACTTCATATAAGATTCACATTGTACACGAATCACTCCAGCGAAGTAAGTTAGGTTCAAAAGGTCTGGTTTCATAGGAGAGGCAACCTCACAGGCACAATATAATCATCCCCATCGTAGTCAATTTCACGGCCAGGACCAAGGGGACAAAGTACCATCACAAGAGTGATTCATAATGCCTGGATTAATCAAATAAATTATCTTTAGAGAGATTATATATGCTCGAAAGTTATTGTTCTCTATGAAAGTACAGTGGCAGTTAGTCCAATCCAGAAGTATGAAAGGTAATTAGATGATTATAAGCTCATGTAGAAGTCCTACTTGCACAAAGAAAAGCATCCAACATTCCATATAAGAGAAAAGCTACTACAAGCAGCTACCATGCTTATAAACAGGCAAGAGTTCCTCAACTCCTAGTTTAGCATAATTGTTATACATGATAGAATTTTACAAAGGTGAGCAATGTTTAATTTTCAAGCATAGTGAAATATCTCAATCTATTCATGGCTTCTGCTTCTGCTTATGCTTGTGCTGGTTTTTTTTTAGCGAATCACAGTTCTTGGGCTACAAGTGTAATAAGCAAAAAAGAACGAAAATTGAGGTTCAGTGTGCAGAATATCTCACCTAAGAACCCACCGCGCCCGGGTATCCATAAAGTATAATTAAGTTGGACATGTTCATGATTCTATAGAGAATGATGTGACCATGGGGCATTCAAAAACAGTGGCGAAAATATACTTATTGAGCTGGTTCTAAAAAAGTGCATAACACATATAGTGGTTTTCCACTGAGGCTGAATCACCAGCCTCAACTAAGTAATGCTAAAATAAATACATTACTATATATTTACCTGACATCGTATATTGGAGATTTCACTAATGTCACACTGATATCTCACCGAACTACTGAAATCTTATCAAGCTCGCTGCAAAGCATTTTCAGCAGGTATAATTGATAGTAGTGGTAGCCAAACTAAAACACATGTATCTGTTTTGAATTGGATTCCATACCAGATCTAGAAATTAGAACACGATGGATCTTTTTTGTATAATTGATATTGCATTCCAGCATTTCTCTACATTAAAGTGGTCTGATAAAATATTGAAAATACCACCAAAGACTTTGCCATCAACTTGCAGGTTAGATGATTTAAGACATAATCTGTGTTGTCTCAGCCTAGTCTTTGGATCTTCCCGTGGCATTAAAGCACCACATCAATACATTTGCCATCTACAATTTTGCAAATCCAGGATCTAGTTAATTGAGATGTTTTAGAGGAGTATAGCCATTGTTAATGTTGATATTCAGTGTTATATTGTTTTTTCTTATTGGAAATGACTCACAATGGCGGCCAGGTCTGCAGGCTCATGAAATTTTTGGCGAAGAGAAAATGACTGATTGTTGGGTTGATCTTCCGATGTTTGATTTAGCAATAAAGGGGCAGCAGATGGTTAATGAATAAATAAAAATTGTCAGCCAAAACAAATGAGGTATCAAATATGAAGGCTACCCTGCAAGGGGAAATCAGGATCTTCATGTGGGTGGCACAGAACGACAACATTGCAGACTGGGCGGGCACTCAATGGAGGCGACATCCAGAACTTGGGCTAGCTGGCTGTCCGACTCCGTCATCATCTTTGCAGATAGGTACAACCAAAGCTTACTAACTTTGAAACACGAAAAATGTAGGTAGACAAAGTCGTGTAGCAATGTATATAATTTTGAACCAAAAATTACAAACTCTCTATAGATAATTTCAGCAACAAAGGAGAACTACGAAAAAATAATCAAAATTATGAATGCATAGCTCTTCCTGTGAGCTAGAATCTTTCTAATAACATCTTTATGCAATCTAGACCAAATGTCTACCATGCCATCATCACAGTTACACTAACTAAAAAAAATGAATGGACAAATAATGAAGCTAACAGCTACCTTGATTAATTCCAGTATATTTGTTAGCGAGAAGCTTTTGATGCACACCGCTACCTCAACTCCTTTTAGCACATTTTCCTTGACTCGATCTCAGAGTTTAATTTGAATTTCAGCATAAGTCATCACAAGTAATCGTCCATGATTTCATTGATCATATTCATTGCTCTAACACGTGCACGCATCCCACAAAATTCAACATCAGCGACACCTATTAGACAATTTGCTAGCAAGTTAGTTTTACAGAACGAAACAGTACCAATGATACTGGTCCCGAGGGACGATCCAATGGCGAGCCACAACACGAACCCCCGAAATCCACAACCGTGCGAGGAGTACCTGTTTTCCCTGAAAGTCAATGATGTAGAGATCGACGTCGTGGGTGCCGCAACATTGCAGGACCGGAGGAAACGATGGCCACATCACGACGAGATCGTCGGGGAGGGTGATGGCGGTAGCAGCTGCACACAGGTCGGGGAATCCGGGCCGGGGAAAAGAAGATGTCGAGGTCGAGGACAACAGTCCGGTCGGTGGTGGAGGTATGGACCAGCCTAGCAGGGGACCTCGTTGCCGACCACCAAACGCCCACCACTCACCGGAGTTGCTCGTCCCGGCCAGACCGCTGCAGGAGGCGGCAGATCCGGCCGCCAACCGCCACTCTGCCTGGAGCCCAGGCCACGACGGCGTCGCCCCGGACGCAGGCCCGCCCAAGCCCAGATTGGGCCCGACCGCAGTGTTCCCCGCGCCTCAGCCACGCCCTGCACCTCTTCGCATGACTCCGCCGCACCGTCATGCGCGCCAAGCAGCGCCGTCCTTCGCCAAAGTCAGGTGCCAGCCCGCCTCCTCCGTTCGACGAAGTGTCCAGCGCAGCCCTCCTCACAAGCGGGGAAGGGAGATCCTGCCGCTGCCCACGCTGCGTGGGTTTGCCCGACAACGCTTGCCGCCGGCGGCGGCGGGGGAGGAGGGTGGAGGTGGAGCTGCTCCCGACGCACCGGGTTGGCACGCAGGTCGCCCGCGGGGAGCGACCGAGGGAGTTGAGCACAGGCGACGCAGAGGTGCATGCACGCGGCGGCGGCGTCGTGGGATGGGGCAGCGGACGCGTCAGCCACAAGGATGACCGGTACGAGGGGTCACGGCGACACGCTCGTTTGACGCGACGACGAGCGCGACCAGGATGAGTCCGTGATCCCGGAGCGGTTCTTGTCGGCGGTTGGGACGGGTGCCGCGGCGAAACCCTATCTGTGAGAGGTGGCGGTCCGTTCGGGGGGCAGCCGCTGTTTGAGGAGAAGAGGGGAGGGAAGGTAGCGAACCGGTAAAGGGCAACTGTAGCAGTATGTAAATTCGTGGGAGGGTAAAATAGTCTAAAAAAATATGCTTGACGAAAACTACAACTACAACCGGAGGAAACAGAACCAATACCTCCTTTTTAGATAGTAGAGATAGAGATAGAGATTTCAGGCACTACCATATATAGGGTGTATAACGAGTTTGTGTTCCTTGATCAAAAAATTACATGTACACAGAAAAGAATGGAAGCAGAGGTACCCTGTACGGTTGTACATACTCCTACATACGATCTCCTCCTCAGTTCGGAGATCGAGCTATCGACGAGATCAACTACTCAGTAACAAAATTAAGTAACGCATAACCTACTTAATTAACTACACTCTCTAAACAATATAACCGTTAAATCGTTGAATCCATCGACTCAGGCACTGGCCTCAGAAATGGCGCTCAGCCTTTGCACGACCGCAGGACGGCTAATGGCCGTCATGCGCGTGCCGTATTTTCCGTAGACGTGGTGATTCCATCTGCCCTCTCGTTCGCCCTCCTCGGCTCCGACGAGCGGCGCCACTCGAGCCGCCTCTCGTCCCTTGCGGTTCATGGCGACAGCGGCGAACGCGGAGGTTGCCTTGACGGCGAGGGCGGCCATGTCCTGCCCGGATAGCGGCCGGCGGAGCATGGACACGGGGAGCGCGAAGTAGAGGCACCCGGGCTGGAGCTCCTCCTCGGCCGCCAGCGCGCGGGCGGGCGCGTCGAATCGAAGCTCGTCGCAGCTGCAGAGGAAGCTCGAGGAGCTGGCGGCGTCGCTGCCCAGAGCATCCCGCGCCGTGATGGGCGTCGCGAACTGCGCCATGGAGCCGTCCTCGAGCACAATCTTCGCCGTGGCCACTGTCGGCAGCGCCGGCGCCGCCGAGAGCGAGACGCACGAGCCCATATGTATGTCTCTCTGCGACGAAATCCACGTACTTTTGCGTTCACCTGTCGATCGGCTGCCGATGGATGCGTGTTTGAGGAAGTGGATTTGCCTATCAATCTGGATACGGGCAGATGGAGCCTTTGCGACGCTGCTTTATATACGGGACAATACAGCAGCTGCACGTTGTTTATGCGATGACGCATGCCAAGGCGTCACGAATTATCGCACTCGATTCATGCTGTCGGTGTCAACGGAGACCACAGGGAGAGCATAATTGCACTGCAGCTTGTCCTCTTGTGAGCGGTCAAAGACTCGAACAATCAGTGACCTGAAAATGGCTCTTCTGAGCTCGAATACTTTAATTTTATCGGGGGCAAGTACTGTTATGGCGGTGAGAGCGACTTGGCATGCACATACATCGTCACGGCTCGCGGCAGCTGATCGCGACGATCCTGCGTGGCTTTTAAATTTTTTTTTGAACAAGGCTTTTAATTAAGTTGCATGCATGCATTGAGGCTTCTTGCTGCCTACGAATCGATAGTTGGACTGTTCGATTTGTTGGCCAATTAAACTGAGTGGTACGTACAGTATACGATGTGAATGGAGTTGACTTTGAGCAAATATATATACGGGCGTGTGGAAAACGACCAGGTGCATCTGTGGTCATGTCTGTGGTAATGGATTCTCATTTGGTCGGGTTTCCATGCAACTTCCTACGTACACGTACGCTAGTCTGTACCAGCTGTCGTCCTTCCCGACCCACGGACACGGTCGCCGCACCGCTCATGGTTTTGCTCCTTTTCAGCCCAGGAATCGAAGAAGACACAAGTCACCCGGATCGAATGTCGTCTTCGTTCTGAAACACCCCTTGACATAGCACTCCACTACTGCTCCATCACTTACATAAGACGTTCTAAAACTAACCCGTAACCGTCTGCTAATTGCTTTTCAACGTCGTCTTGCAACGTGTTGTTATGTGTGAGCGTTTTGTATTTAGGATTTGCTAGTTCTTAGAGCATCTCTAGTGGTTCCTCTAAATGAGGACCTCTATATCGGGAAATACAAAGGAGCTCTCGGGTGCAACGCACCCCCATACTTGGAAAAATTTAAAAAAAATAAAAAAAAAGTTTTAAAAAATTTAATTTTTTTTGGAAATCAAAGATGATCAGGTATTGTACCTGAAACAAAATATTTTCCTAGAAAATTACTTTTATTGTATCCTGGGTAAAAAAAACAAACTCGAAATGCCCCATGACTAGGTACTATTCACTTTATTTTTGTCATAATTTTGTCTTTTTTGCCCTGGAGTCCATGGGAATCATTTCGTGTCCAAACATTTTTTTTACGAATACAAACTTGATCATCTTTTATTTCCAGGAAGATTCAAAACTTTTTTTTGACTTATTTAAATTATTATAATTTTTTTGGTCTATGGGGGTGCGTTGCACCCGAGAGCCATAAGTCCGTTTCGCCTCTATATCTCCATATAGATGACCATCTATAAAGATTCCCTTTTAGATGTTCTAAATTTTTCAGTGGAACGTCTATATCTAGACCATCTATATTTTTGATATAGTCACTGTCAAGTGGACCTCTTGATCTCAGAGGTGTGTGGGGACGTGTGCGTGGGGAAGGATTTTGCTTTGGATGGTCCTCGCTCCGTCCTCCAAATTTGGAGGATGAGTAGAGGAAATGGATGGTCCTCTATATTTAGATGGCCATTTAGATGAGCCACTGGAAGCGTTTTTTCAGCTCATGGTCATCTATACACATTTAGAGGATCATATAGAGGAGCCACTAGAGATGCTCTTTTTTTTTTTTGCGGAAAGTGAAGATAATATTAGCCCATCGTTCTTACAGAAAGACCTAGAACAAACATAAAATTACAAGGAAGCCCTTCTAGATCCCAACTCCGGCGACGAACGAGAGCCGTCGGTGGCGCGCGCCTGCCGCCGCTCCGCCTCGAGCCTTGGAATGGAGCCAGCCCCGTGGCAGCCGGGAAGTCGCCGATCGCCGGATCCGTAGATCCTACTCGCTGGAGCGCCGTCGTCGTCGCGATGAACACCATCACCATCTTCACCTTCATCTTCAAGCTCCGGATCCTCCACCACGCCCGGATCCGGCTGGGGCACTACAAGCGCACCAGATCCGTAGACTGGCGAGCTCGGGGAAGTCGGCCACCACACGGAGAAGCTCCAGGGAGCGCCGCCGCGGAAGGGGAAGCCAGCCGACACCAAAACCCGCACCAACGCCGCCTCCGCCTCCATGGCGCCGCCGGCCGGGATCCTACCAAGCCCTACGCTATGTACAAGCTCGGATCCACGGTTTCCCCAACCTCCCGCCGCCGGAGCGGCCGCCGGAGGCGGAGGAAACCGTGAATCGCCGGCGAGCAAGGTGGGTTGACGGGGAGGATTCAGAAAATCGCCCCTCTCGCTACAGTGGTGGGAGAGAGGAAGCGTCCAAGTCGCTCTTGTTTAAGTGCGTTTTCCACTAGAGATGCTCTTAGCTAGTTGAGAACTAACTTCATCCTATATTAAATTCTACAACAATTGATTTGCATCATGATTCATGCTAGTCATGAGTTACAACTGAAATTTAATAATGCCATCTAATTGAGAACGAAGTAAGTTCCCAGTCGAGTGAAAAATAGTTACACTTGTTCTCCCATCATTTTCTAACCCTTCAACGTTCTTTAAAACAGTGTTATCAGTTTTTCCCAATTATTTTTGAGCAGTATAAACATTTTATTCACTACAGCGAGCAATTTCTATAAACTAAATGAAAAAACCGAAAACCAACTAGTTTTATTAAGCTTCAAATAATTGAAGCATATTTTTGCTATAAGGTTCACAAAAATATGTTTTTTTCTATTATTTTAATTTATAGGTGACATTGTATAAAAAACCAAAGACGGAACTATGTTAACAAGTGTGTTTAGATTTTTTAATCAAGATATTTTTGTTAGTGTGTATACGAGACGAGTTAGGATAGACTAAGACTCTAGATCATCTTGTACTCTCTCCATGCGCAACAAATATGGGGCCACCTCCCTCTTTTGCTTACCACCTCCATTAGCTCCCAACAAATATACTTTTTCACTTTCGACAACAGCAACAGCGGCGAAGGCATTCCAGATCTATACTCCTACAGTGTATCCACGCCATCCTCTAGAGGAGGATCTCGTCTTCTTGGTCTTCGGTGCCGGACCAGCATCGTCATGTGCATCGAGAGTGGAGGTTGTTGTCATCTTCTCCGACTTTGGTCTGTCTCCTTCGCCTGCTATGGTGGAGGTAAGAGTCACTCCTCTGTTCTATTCGTTGTTCTAGTGGTAGAACCATTTACCTAGAACAACGTAGGGTCGATTTGGCCGTTCAATTTTAGTAGGATGATCATATTGAGCTTCTCATGCCACAACACTTATTGTTATCATTCAGGCCTAGATCTTGCTACTGCACAAAAGAGCAGTTATGTGTGTTGCCTTTTCTCGTCTCACCAGCGGTTCAGTGTTACCACGAGATCAGGAGGGGATGGTGAACCTAAAATATATCTTCAATTGCAATGATGTAGAAGCAAGCCAAATCCTTTGGATGAGAAGAGCCATTTTTCTATGCACTTGTCAAAACGTTCAGTGAGATAGGATTGCTACGAGATAGCATCCACACCTTTGTGGAAGAGCAAGTCGACATGTGTTCTTCATGTTATCGGTCATAACCAGAGGTTCGAAGTGATCTATAGAACGCTGAGGATCTATGAAGACTACGTCTCTCTACTTCCAGGAGGTGTTATTTGAAGTTGGGAGCTTAGAGACGAAATAATCGATCAAGCCACCATCAAAGAATATACCACCCAAGATCAATAACAACTGCAAATCGTTCTCGTATTTTACGGTGAGCATAATTCATATTCGTTTAATTCATCATACGTGTCCAACTTGAGGGTGAGCATAGTTCATGGGATGGGGGTATAAAATTGAAGGCATGTTTCCAGTTCGAACATCACACTAGTGGAAAACGGGGCTACAGGCCCGGTTCGTTTGGGCCTTCAGTCCCGGTTTGCAAACCGGGACCAACAAGTTCCCGCCACGTGGTGCGGCGAGGGCGCTCGAGGTGGAGGACCTTTGGTCCCGGTTCAACCAGGACTGGAGGTTATTTGTTAATTTTTTAATCCATTTTGTTATGCCCAATTATTTTTCGCTCCTCCTTTTTTTTCTTTTTTTTCAGAATTTCTAGTATTTCAGTTATTTAACTAGTTTAGTCTCTAACTACACTTAATCTCTAACTACGCTTATAATCTCTAGTCAAATTACTTACCCGTGGTCCAACTTCCCGCTCGGTCACCCATCCTCCCACTACTCCAAAGACTAGCACGCTTAACTTCCAAGTTCCTTTCCCATCCTCCAAGTGCTTCGCACGCATGTTGTGATAATAGTATCATATCAATCCTATTAACATGTTGGTCGATGTCACGCTTATTTATTGTTCGAATTCCAAATAATTATTTTAATAAACAAAACTAATGACGTAATAACATGTTGTGATAATTATATTATAATTTTATTTTTTCATAAATATTAATTTTTTAATTTGTATTATAATTGTTCTTTAATATTAAATTTTTTAATATTTTTTTTTGCCAAACTTTGAAAATCTAAAAAATTGGCTAACTTTATGGTTAAGTAATAGTAATCTTTATGCATGATGAAATTATTAATTTAAAAAATATAAAATATAAAATTCTGAATTTCTGGCAAAAACTAAAATCTTCCTGCTTTCATATTTTCATTTGGAATTTACAATTTTTCTAACCTTTTTTGCAAAAAAAGTGAAAATTCAAATTTGTTAATTTTTCCTAATAGTAGGTTGCATAACATACAAGAATCTGAAAACATTTTATTTTTTTGAATTTTCTATCATTTTATTTTCTATTTTACAGTGTTAAAAGGCGATCCGGGGGGGGGGGGTGGTGGTGCGTGGGGAGCCAAAAAAAACCCAAAAATCCTTTAGTCCCGGTTGGTAATACAAACCGGGACTAAAGGTCTACCCTTTAGTCCCGGTTGGTAATACGAACCGGGACTAAAGGCTTTTGCCCCAGAGGCCCCCCTTTAGTCCCGGTTGGTATTACGAACCGGAACTAAAGACCCCAAACGGACCGAGACCAAAGGGTTTCCACGATAAACCGGGACCAGTACCCCTCATTGAACCCGGTTTGGTTCAAAACCGGGACTGTTCCTCCCACGGGCTTGGGACGAAAGGCATGTTCTCCACTAGTGTCACGACTAGAATATCCCCCTTGTGTGTATTCTTTGCAAAATATCGACAACGAGAGCATCACTAGTTTAATTCTGAAACGTGCATTTACACAATTCATTGTTTATATACTATATTTCAGGCACTACCATATATAGGGTGTATAACGAGTTTGTGCTCCTTAATCAAAAAATTACATGTACACAGAAAAGAATCGAAGCAGAGGTACCCTGTACGGTTGTACATACTCCTACATACGATCTCCTCCTCAGTTTGGAGATCGAGCTATCAACGAGATCAACTACTCAGTAACAAAATTAAGTAACGCATAATCTACTTAACTACACTCTCTAAACAATATAACCGTTAAATCGCTGAATCCATATTGGGTTCCACTCACGAGTCACGACTCAGGCACTGGCCTCAGAAATGGCGCTCAGCCTTTGCACGACCGCAGGACGGCTAATGGCCGTCATGCTCGTGCCGTATTTTCCGTAGACGTGGTCATTCCATCCGCCGTCTCGTTCGCCCTCATCCGCTCCGACGACCCCGCCCTTTGCAGCTGTTGGCGAGGGTGGCCAAAGCGGAGCTTGCCTTGACGGCGAGGGCGGCCATCTCCTGCCCGGAGAGCGGCCGGCGGAGCATGGACACGGGGAGCGCGAAGTACAGGCACCCGGGCTGGAGCGCCTCCTCGGTCGCCAGCGCGCGGGCGGGCAAGTCGAACCGGAGCTCGTCGGAGCTGCAGAGGAAGCTCGAGGAGCTGGCGGCATCGCTGCCCAGAGCATCCCGCGCCGTGACGGGCGTCGCGAACTGCACGATGGGGCCGTCCACGTGCACCACCTTCGCCGTGGCCACTGTCGGCGGCGGCGGCGCCGCCGAGAGCGAGACGCATGAGCCCATCTTTATCCCTGCGAGGATGCGCAGGTACTTTTACTTTCACCTGTCGGCTGCCGATGGATTTGTGTTTGAGAGAGTTGATTTGCCTATCTGGATGCTGGCAGATGGAGCCTATGCGACGCTGCTTTATATACGGGACACCGGTACATGGCATGTTTATGCGATGACGCATGCCAAGGCGTCATGAACCAGTGCACCGGCCCGTAAGTTCTGTCAGTGTCAACGGAGACAGGGAGGGCACTTGCGCTGCACTTGTGAGCGGTCAAAGGCTTGAATAATCAGCGAGGGAAATGGCGCTTTTGTGCTCGAATACTTTGATGTCACTGGGACAACGGGTTGAGAGCAAATAGTGTTATGGAGTGGGTAGTGTGCGGTGACAGCGGCAGTGAATGCACACACATCGTCACGGCTCGCCGCATCTAATTGACAACTAGGGTAGTAGTACTACAGTATTAAACTTGGAGTATTAATTACTCCATCCGTTCCATGATTTTAATCGTACTAGTACAAATGCCCGTGCGTTGCTACGGGTCCTCAAATTTTATTTCTCAATGCACATATATAATTCACAACCGGAAATTCCTCTCGGCTCCCGGGAGCATTTGCTCCCGGATTTTTGGGGAGCAAATTTTGTTTTTCAAAACTTTTCAAAAAATTCCGAAAAAAATCATGCACGTACCTGACCATAGCACACACCACCTTGTGAAATGTCGCTGCGAAATGTCATTGTATGCGTCCTGGGCAAAAATGACAAATTTCCAGATCTGAGATTCAAAATTTTGGATCTCATTTCATGTCAGAAATTTGTCATTTTTGTTCAGGACGCATACGATGACACTTTGCAACGACATTTTACACGGTGGTGCGTGCCATGGTCAGGTACGTACACGATTTTTTTTCGATTTTTTTTTGATAAGTTTTCGATTTATTCTGATTTTTCGAAAAAACCGGGAGCATATGCTCCCGGGAGCCAAATCGCCGCTCCCACTCACAACTCACTACGAAAACTCAAAACAAATCAGAAATATCATAATGTATTACAACATGATAATATTGAACGCAATAAACCCGGCGTGCTAACAGGTCCTTATATCTAGCAAACATGAGATAATGTCTGAGATTGAAGTGAAACAGATACGTGCACAAGGCCATTTAGAGGAACGGTACTTCACAGGCTCATCGATTTCCTCCCAGCCATGGTGCCTAAGGGAGGCAGTTCCACTTCTAAGGAGAGGCTCATCGATTTCCTCCCAGCCATGGTGCCTAAGGGAGGCAGTTCCACTTCTAAGGAGAAGCTTCTTCATCGGCCGCAACTGCAATATGATTAAGTCAGAAAAGGTAGCTACTATAGGGCAACAACCAGGTGAAGAAGGCATCATCGTGGAACCATGTTCAAGCCTTCCATATAACTTAGGAACCAGGATGATAATGCGCGCATTCACATCAAAGCTCTTGGCAACACATGATGCATTCACAATATTTAAGTAGATACATAGCAACATTCTCAAGGCCTGGACCTCGTAAAAAAACTACTATAAAGCGGACGTAAAGCTCGTACACTCACCTAAGCTCTTATTTTGAAGCGCAAAAGTGGTGGAGGCCTGCAACCGCCATTGTGCTCCCCCTATGCTTAAGGGTCAACGGACCCCACATTGCTCCACCATCAAAATCATGAGTAGCAATGAGGTGTTATTACACACGAATGACAAACATATAACTCTATCTCTTAATTCAATGGGAACACCTGTAAATTCTTTGTTGCAAAATGGTCCTCCTCATATATGATCACATTGATTTGCCAGAAATAAATGATGTAATATTGAGACAACAGAAACATATATTCAAAGAGCCAGAAACCAATAGAGAGGTGAATCAACTCCATACCTACAAACTCGAGACTCAAGTCGGATCTACATTAGCATATGCAGTTTCAACGCGATCAACAATGCAACCACACCGAAATTGGAAGTAGCTAAAATCATTTGAAGATTCAAGTTAAAGATCATGGATCATATTTGTCATATGCATACAAATATTAGATTACCGATCTAGTCTGTTCATACAAATTTTGAATGAGCAACACTTTGGTAGGAGTTTGGCCTAGCCCATGTCAGTGAAACTATTATTCCTCCAGATTTAATGCCCTGCCATTCTCCTTGAAAATCCTAATATTCGATAGCAGCAAAAAAACATGTTTGTACAAGAAATAATCCGCCCAAAAATTGTGCATATGAAACATTCACTCGAAGATCCTATAATACACAAAACTCATTATACTTCATGTGAGTTGCTATTTCCATGAGATAAATTTTGTTACATGCTACATGACTACATATCTTTCGATATTGCAAAGTAAAATATCATGTTTATCCCTATGAAATCTTATATATAATCAACACATATATCAATCTCATACTACTTTTGGTACCAAAACAGTAGACATATGGTACTTAGCACATCCCAATCGGCTGAATATATATTTCTTAGATCACTGGTATCATAGATGAATTTGTATAAGTAGAAGTTATCTAAAATAGGGAATTTATAAGGATTGAGTGACTTGCTTGCTTAGTGGGCGCAGCAATGACCAGATGTCGGCATACACCTCTTCCTCCACTACAATAAGCAACTGCTATAAGTTTTTTAAAAGTTCCAAGCGGATGATAGCTTCCGAAGTACTAATATGCCTTTTTGTATGGTAAGCAACCTAACTAATCAATTAGCACAATTTAAAGCATTGTTCACAAATCAAACACTCCGGACGAGCTATCCACAAGCAGAGCGGAAGGCCAAAGCATCGGGAAGGGTAGTAACGCAAGAAATACACTATGAGATGAAAAGGTTTTCCTTGACCCAAGTATTGCATCAAAAGTCAATTCCCCTTTCCATGTTATCTTTTCCAACATAGTGCAAGTGACGGCAAAGTCGAAGAGAAGGTTAAATTTTACAATGTTAAAATATCATTGCCTGGCATACAGATAGTTTCTTACATTCCAACTTATACTCAAATATGTGTCTAACAGATGTACTCAAATAATTGTTCACTGCCTAGCATTAAAAACATCCATCGATCTGCAACATTTGGGAAACATGTTTAGGAGGCTCTGTATAATGTATTTGTTTACATGTTGTAAAACACTCGGTGGCAATACATCTCAGTGTGCTTGTTTTTTGAAATGGTTTCGGAACTTGCATGCTTGAGTCAATGACAGCAACCGTCACTCGAAAGCAATACATGTTCAAGGCGAGTGTTTGCGTTCATGCAAACTGCACGAACCATCACTACTTTCAATCCAGAGAAACCACATTCTGGAATTTTTGCCCTGTATGGCACACGAACATGTTAATCAAATTTCTAATAGCAGTTCTCCTGAAGGCATGAATGCAGAAAATTTGTGGGCATCAGACACCAGCAGAACGCGTACCAAGAGATGAGTAGGGAAAGGAAAATTCAATAAAAAATACATTTTTTCAGAGGTCAAGAAACTACATTGTTTTGGCGTACTTGTAAGTAGAGAATCCCAAATCATAGGCTGGGGATCAATCAGAGTAGCTAACGTCACGGCATCGAAAAAATAGATCACCAAGCAGCTAATTCAGGCAGTAATTATACACCAACAATGCCCAGCACAATGGACGCCGCCCGGTTCAATCCATAGCAAATAATGCAGTGACAGCCACAGTCAGACACACTACACCCGTAGACTGGAGAAGAAGCTCTAAATCTGAATAGAAGGAGCATGCATACCTGCTTGTACTGGACCTGGACAATGTAGCACAGTTGAAGAGCAGCATGGGCGTGATGTCCCCGGCATCGGGGCGCTGAAGTTCGCTGCTCCTACTACTCTGCTTGGTGAATGTTACTACTGGTAGCTAAATGTCGCTGAATTTAACATGGAGAAGGTTATATTTATTGTCGCAGATAAAATCTTATATAGCTCATGGTTTAAAAGAGAATCTTAGCGCACATGAAAATGAGCTATTGTAAAATTTATAAATAGAAGTTGTCAGTAGTCAAGATAGTTCTAGAATTTTCTTTCAAAAAAGGAAAAAAGGATAGTTATAGGGGAATGAATTTAGGCGACCTGTTGAAAAAATATGATATAAAGGAGAAATCCCTTAGAGTATATAGCATATATGGAAATATCGACGATTGGATCTAGACCTTTTCTAGAGATGCCCTTAAGCTATAAAAGATATCTTCCCTTTCACTTTCGATTGGTCCTGCTAGCTACAAGTTGGGTTGCTATAATCTTAGTTTCATCGTGCTAATGTGCTAATTCAGTGCTATTTAAAATATCTACTGTACTATGAACGTTCCTATGTCGAGAAGAGATATTGGGATAATCAATCAACCTGTGCCTACAAAACGCATCCAGGGAATCTGTAATATAACACAAAGCAAGGATCCAGTGAAAATATAAATACCAATATCATTTTTTCACCGGTTCACCCTTCAGGTCATTTTTTAACCAATTGCAGCAGTTAGATTGCTATTCAGCAATAAATTAGCAAACCAATACCAAGGAGTACTTCACCATGAGGACACGAGGATTGGTTGATTACTACAGATTCTTTAACATAAGTATCAACAGTGAGAAAAGATAGAGATAATATGACATGTACGTTACTGTCCCTTGCTCAATCTGAGATGATTCTTCCATCCACATCGCCATGCTTTGTTATGCACTGGGATCCTCCATGACGTAAATCTTTATTAGTAATCTCCAAACTGCCATCGATTCAGGTGCTCACCCAGTGCATCAATCATCACGGAAATTAACTGGACTCAAAGAGAAGCTAGACTGCAACGTACTCAAAATTTCAAAGCTGAAGGAGATTGAAAGTCTGCACCGAATAGTTCCATCGACATCACTCGGATTGCATCGGTTCAGGCGATCACGGACACACTACCCGTAGACTGGAAAAGAAGCCCCAAATATGAAGACATACGTCATACCTGCTTGTACTGGACCTGGACGGTGTAGCACAGTAGAAGAGCAGCGTGGGCGTGATGTCCCTGGCGTCAGGGCGCTAGACCACGACGATCCTAGCGCGTGCGCCGCCACCTGATTGGCATCGATGGCAACACGGTCTGGTGGTCAACCGCCGTCTCCTCAGCCTGGCCGCCAAGATCTTCCGCGCCTTCACCGACCTCGGGCACCGGCCGCCGCGGAATCCTAGCGCCGACAATCCCCGCCCCCAATCCAATCCCATCGCTCCGCCGACGACCACGTACACGCCTCTCCTCCACTTGGGAAAGGGGACCGACCACGGGGATGACTGCATCGTCCTCCACCACCCGGCCGCCAAACTACGCCGCTGGCAGAAGACGTGGAGCCAAGGATGCGGTGGCGAAGATCGAGATCCTCCGGTTCGCCCGCCATTGCGCTCGCTAGCAGTAGCAGAGGGAGAAGAGGTGAGGCCGGAGAGGGAGAGGAGAAAAGATGACTATAACCTGAGGAATTGGACCGTTGAGGAATTGATAGTGATTTTGCTGATGTTCACAAGGATCTACAAGTTGCACCTTGTCTCGCTTACAAATCAGATTCAAATTTGTATCTCTAGCCAATAGAAATACATCCTGGCCTAACTCCACATTACGTTCCAATGACAAAGTCTTCAATGAAATATCCCCACTAATCTCAAAGAAGGCTATTTCATAGTGCTTGCTGAAGAACATCAAACGACATTCTAAAGTTGAGTCATCCAACATATGAACATTAACCTGAAAAAAATTAACTGAAAGAGTTGAATATACCAGGTCAAACATTTGCCAATAATAGACAAAAGAGGTGGTCAGAAATATTTTCTTTTTTTAGTTTGAAACTAATGGTCAGACATTCTTAGTTTCAAATGGTCTTGTTTACACAATTCATAAAACATAGGCAGATTGACTCAGACTTTGATTAGCTGAAAGCAAATACTATAAAGACAATAGCATTCCCCAGCTAACAATTAGCACACCGTACAAGAACCCATCATCATGTCATAAGAAAATACAACTTGAGTGGCATATAGACGTCAAAAGGTGTTGATTTTCCATTAGATCATATCCCACAACTCATTGACATAAGTGCATTGCTATTGTGGTTTATATGTAATCTGAACAACGATGCTATGACTTAATTGCATGATTTGTTTTAAGATTTTACCTTTGCCTCAGTAGGGTACTCCTTTTTTGTCCAATCATCCAAAGGTTTCTTGGTGCAGAAAAGCCATGCTGAGGTGAGAATGATAGCGGAGTTCCTAAATGCATCTACCTCAACGACAATTCCTGTGCACTGGTTTATCATCTTGCCATCTGCTCATGTTACAGAGCATGCTTAGAAATAGCAACAACAATAAAACCAGGTTAGTCTAAAGACTAAGAAGAGTACCCAGGTAGGCTGAAAGGCTTAGAACCGATTCAGCACACTTTAGAACAGACTCTGTCTCCTTGGCGGTGCGGCGCTCGGTGACACTGGACGGTGCAAGTGTTAACATCCGCTTGTGACGATCTAGGAAAAAAAAATCCATATCCATGAGAGCAATACAAGAACTTGGTCAAATATAGTGTCACTCAATATACATATGCCCAGTTTGACAGCTCAGTTTTCTCAAAATCAAAGTATTCCAAACCACATTATTTCAATGTTTCGGAAATGAATACTACAGTTCTCATAAATCTCAGTTTTGTACTGTTTCAGTGAAAATGATAAGGCGTTTGGCAGCGTTGTATTTTGTTATTTCAGTCGTACAGCACCAAGTTTTTTAGAAAAATGCAGAAATACAGCACTTTTGGCAATACCACAATTTATAAGACCGCAATATTCTCTAGCTAATCAAAAAAACTACTGAGCAGACAAACACACTCTTACCCCTTTTCTTGATGTATTTCTGCATATCATCATGGTATCTGTCCATGACGTCTTGGTCGTCGGTGAAGCCGTAGAGCACGGTGCCATCCTCCTCCGTGCAGATGGGCATCAGGGGAGCCTTGGGCCTGCGGAACGGAGAGCCAGAGGAGTCGGAACCAGAGCCCGCCGAATCCCCATCCCTAGGCTCGGTGACCCTCTTCCTCTTCGTCCCCCTTGCCGACCCAGAGTCCGATTCAGACATTTCCTCCATGCTCCGACGCGGTGACGAAGCCGCTGGCGACCCTGGGTCGGACGGCAGCCGCGGAGGTGACCTGGTAGTGCTCTCCGGAGCAACTTCGCCGACAGCTCCTCCCAAGAGTAGATTGGACCCTTGCCCCCTCGATTCCGTCATCATCCCGGTTCTCCCACGCACTGCCGTTGTTCGCCGTTGGACCTGTGGTCGACGTAGGCGCATCCGTCCCCGGTTCTCCCTGCTCGCTGTTCCGCCACCACGCTGATGGCGTCACCGCACCCCAACTCCCTCAGGTGAAGCAGCGGCCAGATCGGCACGCATCGGCGGGAAGGCACGCGCGGCGGCCGGTGGCGGCCTCGCGTCCAGGATCGTGGCAACCGTGCGTTGCCCTCGTGGAGGCAGGCGAGGGCCCTCGTGATGCTGCCCGGCCCTGTCTCCATGTCGACGACCAGTGAGGAAGGACTTGAGGGAGGGTACTGGGAAGAGGAGGAGGCCATGGCGACCGAGGATGAGGTGGAGGAGGGAGCAGCCAGCGGATGTACCGCCGCGCGTCTCATCTGACCCGTGGCGGGCGAACTGGCGGTGGCGCGGTGCTGGAGGTTGATGGGAGGCGGCGGCGGGGGAGCGGGTCGGGTATCCTGGGAACTGGAAGATGGAACGAGGGACGAGCGACACGCGACGGATGCATCGTGATGGGCCTGGCCCAACTTGGTGGAGCGACGTAGCGCGGAAGCTAGCTGAAAATGAGGACGACGAACGTATTGGCAGAATAAGGAACTACTTTAGTCTTTTTAAGTAAGTAGTAGAGATATTTGGAGTATCTATACGTAAAATAAGATTTTCCTTGTGTGGCTAATTCGATTGACTTTATCATACATGCATGCAAAGCCAGCGCCAATAGCGTTTTAATTACTCCATCGGTTCCATGAAATTTGTCTTACTAAGTAAGTTTGTTGGCCACGAAACTGATAGAGCAGTACAGTTATGTGAATGCAGGTATGCAGATGACTCGGAGCATATATACGGACGAGGAAAACGGCCAGGTGCATCCGTGGAAAAGGACTGGTCCATTGATGCCCTCTAGAAGCAAGTCATCTCTTGCGCGCCAAGCTGGCATCCACCGCACACGTGCATAATGTACAGGCGATCGTGCTCGATCTGTATGCCACGTCCGGGATCGACATTCTCCACATGGATATTCATTTGGTCGGGTTTCCATGCAACTTCCTACCGACTGTACACATGTACCGTACGATAGTCTGCACCAACTCGATCTCGTCCTGCATGCCCACGGTAAGACACGGTCGCGCCGCCGCCCCTGGTTTTGCTCCTCTTCATGCAGGCGAGGAAGAAGACGCGTCACCCGCGTGGCGTCGTCTTCTAACCAACTCTCACCGGTCACTACTTTCTCTCCGTTGCTTGATGAAAAAATTTATATTTTAAAACGAAGGTAGTAGTACTAATGTAAATTTGGATGCTTCCATTGTGGAAATAGATGCACAATATGCCGGACAGTGGAAGGCTCCTCCCATAGTTGCAGAATATATATACCCGCTTCGAGGGAGATTGGGCGCCACAAATGCCTCCTATCGTCTCCTTCCTCTTTTCTTCTAGTTCCATTCTATTCAAAGCAAAACTACACATATAACGTCCGAATCAGCCCTCGGAGGACAACATAGTATAGGCCAACACGCACCAAAATTAGCTCGTGTTCAAACTAACAACAACAGTTGCAATGTCTTTTTTGTCAACCTAACTTCCACACTAAAGCTCGTTCAACTAACAACTAAGCTAGGCTCGACTAGTTCAAAAACCAAGTCCACAAATGAAACTCAACTCGACTCGCAAAACTCGTGGGTAGCTCGCTAAAAACTGTCAGCATGCGACATGCATGAATATATATGATGCACTTTTTTTCTAAAAATGTAGGTGTCAGTGGTAGATGCCTCCTAAATGCCTAGTTGTGTCCGTTGATGACCTTCTTAACACTTTTGACTTACCGAGGTAAATGAATATTCGATGGACTCAGCTTGTTTAGATCAAATCGTTTAATGATAAAATTTGAAACTCGGTTATACGCGTGTTCGAGCAAAGCCGAGTCGAATCGCGAGCTACTCATGAGTTTCAGCATTATCGTGATTTCTAGCATCTGGCATATCCCGCTTTTGCAGCCCTAGAGAGAGATTTGCTGATTAGATAATCATCTCCTTCAAAGAAACAGACTACTGGTTTTAATTTCGGACATAAAAGTCAAGTCAAAATCTGCTTTTATTTCCGTATATGTAACCTGAGTTTTGAAAATGAAATTTACAACAAGGCTGACTCGTGACAAATGACAAACCAAATGAAAACAAAGAAATGCATAATTATCACCCACAGTGACTGCACCAAGCAGTAGTCCCTCAAAAGATATAGGTGATTCCGGCCGGGTGGTACTTTTCTTAGACAGAAACTCTGGAGGGCAAAACTTCATGTCTTTTTCAAATTGCGTGATGTACAAAAACCAAATCAAAAGTTGGGTATAGTGGGATGAGTTAGGTATATGATGATTTTCCATTATTTTGTTTTGGCTACAGTGTTTGTTTATAGGTAGGTAGGGAAAAAGCTGGCCTTCCCCCGGGGGATCGCGGGCAGCGATCGTCCGCCTCGCTGGCGCTTGTGAAGGTGGGAGACATCTGTTTTGGGCCCACCACGAAGCTTTTTCTTCTCCACTCAATTTTCTCCTTACCCTTACCTTATCCTCAGTTTCGTTTCCTCCAGCCCGTGTACGCCATGGTTTGCTCCACCCGCCGCCGACCATGGCTCCCGCCCTCTCCGCCTAGGGCCCTAAGCTCGAGCCCAATCCCGATTCCCCCCTTCTCGGCCTAGCTCCGGCATGCGCCACCCCAGTTAAGCTCGAGCAGAGAGACGACGATCGCCTCGTCTTCCGTATCGGCATGCGCCCCTGTATCTCCTGTGACTAGCGACGTGCTGCAAGGGTGCTTCTCCCAGCGGCTGGCCGTTGATGCTACAACGGGCGGGCGGCGCTACTACCACCGCCGGCAGCCGATGCTACATGCAGCTGGCGACGCTGCTGCGAAGATCGGGCAGAGCTGCTGTCGCCGCTGGCAGCCGATGCTAGTCATGCTACATGGAGCTGTCGGCGGTGATGCGTAAGTCGGGCGGAGCTGCTGCCGCCGCCGGTAACCGGTGCTACATGGAGCTGGCGGCGCTGCTGCTAGGTCGCACGAGCGACGGTGCTACAAAGGTCGGGTGGCGCTACTGCCACCGCCGGCAACCGGTGCTACATGGAGCTGGCGGCAATGCTGCGAACGTCGGGCGGCACTGCTATGACTGGCGGACGGCGCTACTGCCGAGGTCGTCCACCGATGCTACCACGGGCCGCCGATGCTACAAAGACCGTCGTGCGACAACAACTACGAAGGTCAGCGCCGATGCTACGATGGGCAGGCGGTGCTGCAACGACTGCGGTGCGACAGCTGCTGCGAAGGTCGGTCGCCGGTGCTACTGCTGCTTGGCGTCCCTGCTACGACTATTGGGTGGTGCTGCTACATGGAGCTGGAGGTGATGCTACCGGCGATGATGCGAGGCCATGTCGCCGGAGCTAAGACTCGGTGTGGGAAGAAGAAGAAATGATCCCGCTTGTAGGAGAGAGAGAGAGGAGAAGAAAGCGACGTGAGCTGGATCCACTAGATGAAAAAGAAAGCGACGTGCACCGGTTTCACGGGTCGTATCGAACGGTCTTCTCAGCCGCATCGGACGGACGCGGACCCGGAGGATCGTAAATTTAATCCCCCGAAGGACGCTTAGTACTTCCCGTATCACCCTATGGCACCCCTCTTCTATTTATCTAACCAATGGAACTTCTTTGTTTTTAAGCAAGGGGAATTATGTTAGGTGTCCTTCCAACTTCCATAGCACCATTTTAATTTGTTGTGATATTTCTACCTACGGGGATTATTTGGAAAAGGGAGCTACAAAACCAACATAACAGAAAATAGTTCACTGAAATTATCAGATAATTATTTTGAAAGAAGAGCTAGAAAATCAATATAATAAGTGTAGCCACATATGGAAAAAAAAGAAACAATTTATCAGAGCCAGGTTTCGATCCTGGGACCTGTGGGTTATGGGCCCACCACGCTTCCGCTGCGCCACTCTGATTGTTGTTGCATTAGATGGGAAACTATCTTATACAAATCGTTAAGCAAAGGCTTATCATATCCTGCTCCGTGTCTCCCGAGATGGCAATGTCATACCTGCGCTAGCTGCATGATGATGCCGCGTCTGTTGCGCGGTCCGTGACGTCCGTAGATTGATTTGAAGCGATTTTACACTGATTTGCACCGTTGTGGGTCAAGTCTAGAGATTTTATTTGGCTAAATCGGACTTAATCTATGAAATTTGGGAATTCAAAAATTGTATATATGATCTAAATTAAGAACCGATCAGATCTTTGATCAAGACCGAGTGCCGCGTCCCCGAGGAGATCTCCTCAGGAGCGACATGATGGGAAAGTGGTGGGATGAACTAGGATCCGCGCCGCGAGAATAACCGCTCTGATACCATGTAAAATTGTAGAATCCTAGTATTATGTGTTTATTGCCATGACCCTTTAGGGTATATATAATAGAGGTACAAAAGGGAGATAGACTTAGAGTACAAAATGATCTAAACATAGTCTAATCTCAGCCGTATATATATTCCAACATAATCATCAACAATAGTATAAATAGCTTAAAAATAATTAAAAAAATACAGGTTTTAGTATTTGGTGATGTAGAGTAAGAAATTATCAGGTAGCAGATAGTGGTGACAATGTAATAAACTGATGGGTTGAATTTCATGCCATAAAGTTTCAAGGGATCAGTATGGCAGATCAAAGATCGTGATACATGTCTATGCATGCATCATGGATCGTGAAGCACGAAGTGTGAACCACAGATTTTTTTTTTCGATAAAAGGAATATATTAATATTAAAATATACCAATTACACTCAGCCTTTCTAACAACGTAACACCCTAATAACAGTACGGATGCACACAGCTAAAAAGAGAAAAGAAAACTAATAAATAAAGTCCCGCCACAGTATTCCAGTTCTAGCAACATCAATACATCCACCAAGATGACAACACCTGAAATACGGACTCTCCAATAGCAACGCCTCTAAGAAGGGAACATTGAATCAGCGCCGTCATCGCCCGATCAAAGATCTTAGGTTTTCACCCTAAATATAGTCCCTGCTCTCAAAATAATGCCTCCAACAAGGTCATTGCCAGGCACAACCAGTTAAGGCCAGACCTTGGGTTTTCATCCTGAAAGGTAGGACTCTGAACTTCACTCGTGCCGCAATCCCCACTTTCATACCACCTGCTGCGAATCCCGAAACACCAAGCAAGTTTCTCAACATCACAAAGATTTGGACCTTCTTTAGCTAATCCCTCAATCCCGCCTTCATGATATTCTCTCGCTTCGACTTCACCATGAATGAAAAATCTCTTGATGTCAACACGGAACAACAGAGCTTCACGCCGCTCCCTCCGGAACCAAACGGTCGGAATAAAAGCATGACGGCCGAATAGCACCCGATCCCGTGAACTCCGGGAAAAGATCCACTGTTCTATTCGCTGTGGGAGCCTTCCGGAACTCATCACTCCTACTAGATGAAGAAAGATCGGCAAACGGAACGTCTTCATCTTCGCGAAAGAAGAACCCTAGCTAGGACCACCACCATAAAAGCCGGAACGGTCGGCCTCATGAAGCACAAATATGTAATGACTAGAATAAAACAAACTGACTACTGAGAATCTTTTTAGTCGAATGAGATGTCATGATAAAATTTTGGATGGAAGAGAACAAACAATGTGGATCACTATGGTTGAAGCAAAAAAAAAACATCATCTAAGTAAAGTTCCTTTCCACATTTCCATCGACTGTTAAGTAAGCTTTCATCGTTGGTGTGACCCTTCGCAGAAGGACGATTAATTTACTGTTAGGGAGACGACTCCATATTAAAATCTAGCAGATCAATTAGGTCAAAAGACTGAGGGTGACACCCACTTGTGGAGCTATGTTGATGTCGGGGGCCATTGCCCCCCCCCCCCCTAGATATTCACTAAAGTTTTTTGTGTATAAGGACAAGATCAGGAAAATTGGAGCATTTTCCCGTAATAATTTCTGTTTCCTACAGTTCTTGACCAAATTTAGTACCAATTTTTTCGGGTCTGGCCTATTTGGCTTTGGTCCTTGATCTTTCAGTCTTCGATAGAAATCTCCACCCTTAGTTGAGGATACTATAAAAGAAATCTTTCATTTCATCTATAAGTAGCAATAACACTATAATTATTTATTCTATAGACCCCGGCGCGGAAGTGGTTATTTTGTCGCTGACAAGGTTAAACACCACCCATCCGTTCATGTGTTGGGTGTGCAACAAGGGCTTCAATAGGGGGGGAAAATTGAGGATCTCGTGATATAATACCACGTTGGGTGTGCAACACATTAGCGTGCTCGGCCTTGATACGTCTCCAACGTATCGATAATTTCTTATGTTCCATGCCACATTATTGATGTTATCTACATGTTTTATGCACACTTTATGTCATATTCGTGCATTTTCTGGAACTAACCTATTAACAAGATGCCGAAGTGCCGATTGCTTGTTTTCTGCTGTTTTTGGTTTCAGAAATCCTAGTAAGGAAATATTCTCGGAATTGGACGAAATCAAAGCCCGGGGGCCTATTTTTCCACGAAGCTTCCAGAAGTCCGAAGACGAAACGAAGAGGGGCCACGGGGTGGCCAAACCCTAGGGCGGCGCGGCCCCACCCCTGGCCGCGCCGGCCTATGGTCTGGGCCCCCCGAGCCGCCTCCTGACTTGCCCTTCCGCCTACTTAAAGCCTCCGTGACGAAACCCCCAGTACCGAGAGCCACGATACGGAAAACCTTCCAGAGACGCCGCCGACGCCGATCCCATCTCGGGGGATCCAGGAGATCGCCTCCGGCACCCTCGCCGGAGAGGGGAATCATCTCCCGGAGGACTCTACGCCGCCATGGTCGCCTCCGGTGTGATGTGTGAGTAGTCTACCCTTGGACTATGGGTCCATAGCAGTAGCTAGATGGTTGTCTTCTCCCCATTGTGCTTCATTGTCGGATCTTGTGAGCTGCCTAACATGATCAAGATCATCTATCTGTAATTCTATATGTTGCGTTTGTTGGGATCCGATGAATAGAGAATACTTGTTATGTTGATTATCAAAGTTATATCTACGTGTTGTTTATGATCTTGCATGCTTTCCGTTACTAGTAGATGCTCTGGCCAAGTAGATGCTTGTAACTCCAAGAGGGAGTACTTATGCTCGATAGTGGGTTCATGCCCGCATTGACACCTGGGACGATGACGTAAAGTTCTAAGGTTGTGTTGTGCTCGTTGCCACTAGGGATAAAACATTGATGCTATGTCTAAGGATGTAGTTGTTGATTACATTACGCACCATACTTAATGCAATTGTCTGTTGCTTTGCAACTTAATACCGGAGGGGTTCGGATGATAACCTGAAGGTGGACTTTTTAGGCATAGATGCAGTTGGATGGCGGTCTATGTACTTTGTCGTAATGCCTAATTAAATCTCACTATACTCATCATGATATGTATGTGCATGGTCATGCTCTCTTTATTTGTCAATTGCCCAACTGTAATTTGTTCACCCAACATGCTGTTTGTCTTATGGGAGAGACACCTCTAGTGAACTGTGGACCCCGGTCCAATTCTCTTTACTCGAAATACAATCTACCGCAATACTTGTTCTACTATTTTCTGCAAACAATCATCTTCCACACAATACGGTTAATCCTTTGTTACAGCAAGCCGGTGAGATTGACAACCTCACTGTTTTGTTGGGGCAAAGTACTTTGGTTGTGTTGTGCAGGTTCCACGTTGGCGCCGGAATCCCTAGTGTTGCGCCGCACTACATCCCGCCGCCATCAACCTTCAACGTGCTTCTTGGCTCCTCCTGGTTCGATAAACCTTGGTTTCTTTCTGAGGGAAAACTTGCTGCCGTGCGCATCATACCTTCCTCTTGGGGTTCCCAACGAACGTGTGAGTTACACGCCATCAAGCATATTTTCTGGCGCCGTTGCCGGGGAGATCAAGACACGCTGCAAGGGGAGTCTCCACTTCTCAATCTCTTTACTTTGTTTTTGTCTTGCTTAGTTTTATTTACTTCTTTGTTTGCTGCACTAAATCAAAATACAAAAAAAATTAGTTACTTGTTTTACTTTACTTAATATTATGCATGTTTTTATTTCACTAGTTTGGCATAATGGACAAGAATGAGCTTCTATTTCTATTTCCTGATTTAAAACATGGATTGTTTGATGCGAAAATTAAAAAACCTATGGAATCTTATTTGCATGCTCGGTAGTAATATTAGTATGAACGCTTTGAACACCATTGTTGATAATAATATAGAAAGTTCTAAGCTTGGGGAAGCTGGTTTTCATGATCTTTTTATTCCCCCAAGCATTGAGGAGAAAATTTACTTTGATGATACTTTGCCTCCTATTTATGATAATGATATTGGTCTTTTAGTACCGCCTGTTATGGAGGATAAATTTGATTATGATTACAATATGCCTCCTATATTTGATGATGAGAATAATAATGATAGCTACTTTGTTGAATTTGCTCCCACTACAACTAATAAAATTGATTATGCCTATGTGGAGAGTAATAATTTTATGCATGAGACTCATGATAAGAATGCTTTATGTGATAGTTATATTGTTGAGTTTGCTCATGATGCTACTGAAAGTTATTATGAGAGAGGAAAATATGGTTGTAGAAATTTTCATGTTACTAAAACACCTCTCTATGTGCTGAAATTTTTGAAACTACACTTGTTTTATCTTCTTGATCTTGTCACTTTGCTTTTCATGAATTTATTTGTGTACAAGATTCCTTTTCATAGGAAGCATGTTAGGCTTGAATTTGTTTTGAATTTGCCTCTTGATGCTCTCTTTTGCTTCAAATACTATTTCTTGCGAGTGCATCATCAAAACTGCTGAGCCCATCTTAATGGCTATAAAGAAAAGAACTTCTTGGGAGATAACCCATGTGTTATTTTACTACAGTACTTTATTTTTATTTTGTGTCTTGGAAGTTGTTTACTACTGTAGCAACCTCTCCTTATCTTAGTTTTGTGTTTTGTTGTGCCAAGTTAAGCCGTTGATAGAAAAGTAAGTACTAGATTTGGATTACTGCGCAGTTCCAGATTTCTTTGCTGTCACGAATCTGGGTCCACCTCCCTGTAGGTAGCTCAGAAAATTAAGCCAATTTACGTGCATGATCCTCAGATATGTACGCAACTTTCATTCAATTTGAGTATTTTCATTTGAGCAAGTCTGGTGCCATTTTAAAATTCGTCAATACGAACTGTTCTGTTTTGACAGATTCTGTCTTTTATTTCGCATTGCCTCTTTTGCTATGTTGGATGAATTTCTTTGATCCACTAATGTCCAGTAGCATTATGCAATGTCCAGAAGTGTTAAGAATAATTGTGTCACCTCTGAATATGTCAATTTATATTGTGCACTAACCCTCTAATGAGTTGTTTCGAGTTTGGTGTGGAGGAAGTTTTCAAGGATCAAGAGAGGAGTATGATGCAACATGATCAAGGAGAGTGAAATCTCTAAGCTTGGGGATGCCCCGGTGGTTCACCCCTGCATATATTAAGAAGACTCAAGCGTCTAAGCTTGGGGATGCCCAAGGCATCCCCTTCTTCATCGACAACATTATCAGGTTCCTCCCCTGAAACTATATTTTTATTCCATCACATCTTATGTGCTTTGCTTGGAGCGTCGTTTTGTTTTTGTTTTTTGTTTTGTTTGAATAAAATGGATCCTAGCATTCACTTTATGGGAGAGAGACACGCTCCGCTGTAGCATATGGACAAGTATGTCCTTGGTTTCTACTCATAGTATTCATGGCGAAGTTTCTCCTTCGTTAAATTGTTATATGGTTGGAATTGAAAAATGATACATGTAGTAATTGCTATAAATGTCTTGGGTAATGTGATACTTGGCAATTGTTGTGCTCATGATTAAGCTCTTGCATCATATGCTTTGCACCCATTAATGAAGAAATACATAGAGCATGCTAAAATTTGGTTTGCATATTTGGTTTCTCTAAGGTCTAGATAATTTCTAGTATTGAGTTTGAACAACAAGGAAGACGGTGTAGAGTCTTATAATGTTTTCAATATGTCTTTTATGTGAGTTTTGCTGCACCGGTTCATCCTTGTGTTTGTTTCAAATAAACCTTGCTAGCCTAAACCTTGTATCGAGAGGGAATACTTCTCATGCATCCAAAATACTTGAGCCAACCACTATGCCATTTGTGTCCACCATACCTACCTACTACATGGTATTTTCCGCCATTCCAAAGTAAATTGCTTGAGTGCTACCTTTAAAAATTCCATCATTCACCTTTGCAATATATAGCTCATGGGACAAATAGCTTAAAAACTATTGTGGTATTGAATATGTAATTATGCACTTTATCTCTTATTAAGTTGCTTGTTGTGCGATAACCATGTTCACTGGGGACGCCATCAACTATTCATTGTTGAATTTCATGTGAGTTGCTATGCATGTCCGTCTTGTCTGAAGTAAGAGAGATCTACCACCTTATGGTTAAGCATACATATTATTAGAGAAGAACATTGGGCCGCTAACTAAAGCCATGATCCATGGTGGAAGTTTCAGTTTTGGACATATATCCTCAAATCTCAAATGAGAAAATTATTAATTGTTGTTACATGCTTATGCATAAAAGAGGAGTCCATTATCTGTTGTCTATGTTGTCCCGGTATGGATGTCTAAGTTGAAGAATAATCAATAGCGAGAAATCCAATGCGAGCTTTCTCCTTAGACCTTTGTACAGGGCGGCATAGAGGTACCCCTTTGTGACACTTGGTTAAAACGAGTGCATTGTGATGATCCGGTAGTCCAAGCTAATTAGGACAAGGTGCGGGCACTATTAGTACACTATGCATGAGGCTTGCAACTTATAAGATATAATTTACATGATGCATATGCTTTATTACTAGCGTTGACAAAATTGTTTCATGTTTTCAAAATCAAAGCTCTAGCACAAATATAGCAATCGATGCTTTTCCTCTATGGAGGACCATTCTTTTACTTTCAATGTTGAGTCAGTTCACCTATTTCTCTCCATCTCAAGAAGCAAACACTTGTGTGAACTATGCATTGATTCCTACATACTTGCTTATTGCACTTATTATATTACTCTATGTTGACAATATCCATGAGATATACATGTTACAAGTTGAAAGCAACCGCTGAAACTTAATCTTCTTTTGTGTTGCTTCAATGCCTTTACTTTGAATTATTGCTTTATGAGTTAACTCTTATGCAAGACTTATTGATGCTTGTCTTGAAGTGCTATTCATGAAAAGTCTTTGCTTTATGATTCACTTGTTTACTCATGTCATATACATTGTTTTGATCGCTGCATTCACTACATATGCTTTACAAATAGTATGATCAAGATTATGATGGCATGTCACTCCGGAAATTATCCGTGTTATCGTTTTACCCGCTCGGGACGAGCAGAACTAAGCTTGGGGATGCTGATACGTCTCCAACGTATCGATAATTTCTTATGTTCCATGCCACATTATTGATGTTATCTACATGTTTTATGCACACTTTATGTCATATTCGTGCATTTTCCGGAACTAACCTATTAACAAGATGCCGAAGTGCCGATTCTTTGTTTTCTGCTGTTTTTGGTTTCAGAAATCCTAGTAAGGAAATATTCTCGGAATTGGACGAAATCAAAGCCCAGGGGCCTATTTTTCCACGAAGCTTCCAGAAGTCCGAAGACGAAACGAAGAGGGGCCACGGGGTGGCCAAACCCTAGGGCGGCGCGGCCCCACCCCCGGCCGCGCCGGCCTATGGTCCGGGCCCCCGAGCCGCCTCCCGACTTGCCCTTCCGCCTACTTAAAGCCTCCGTGACGAAACCCCCGCACCGAGAGCCACGATACGGAAAACCTTCCGGAGACGCCGCCGACGCCGATCCCATCTCGGTGGATCCAGGAGATCGCCTCCGGCACCCTGCCGGAGAGGGGAATCATCTCCCGGAGGACTCTACGCCGCCATGGTCGCCTCCGGTGTGATGTATGAGTAGTCTACCCCTGGACTATGGGTCCATAGCAGTAGCTAGATGGTTGTCTTCTCCCCATTGTGCTTCATTGTCGGATCTTGTGAGCTGCCTAACATGATCAAGATCATCTATCTCGTAATTCTATATGTTGCGTTTGTTGGGATCCGATGAATAGAGAATACTTGTTATGTTGATTATCAAAGTTATATCTACGTGTTGTTTATGATCTTGCATGCTTTCCGTTACTAGTAGATGCTCTGGCCAAGTAGATGCTTGTAACTCCAAGAGGGAGTACTTATGCTCGATAGTGGGTTCATGCCTCGCATTGACACCTGGGACGAGTGACGAAAGTTCTAAGGTTGTGTTGTGCTTGTTGCCACTAGGGATAAAACATTGATGCTATGTCTAAGGATGTAGTTGTTGATTACATTACGCACCATACTTAATGCAATTGTCCGTTGCTTTGCAACTTAATACCGGAGGGGTTCGGATGATAACCTGAAGGTGGACTTTTTAGGCATAGATGCAGTTGGATGGCGGTCTATGTACTTTGTCGTAATGCCCAATTAAATCTCACTATACTCATCATGATATGTATGTGCATGGTCATGCTCTCTTTATTTGTCAATTGCCCAACTGTAATTTGTTCACCCAACATGCTGTTTGTCTTATGGGAGAGACACCTCTAGTGAACTGTGGACCCCGGTCCAATTCTCTTTACTCGAAATACAATCTATCGCAATACTTGTTCTACTCGTTTTCCGCAAACAATCATCTTCCACACAATACGGTTAATCCTTTGTTACAGCAAGCCGGTGAGATTGACAACCTCACTTGTTTCGTTGGGGCAAAGTACTTTGGTTGTGTTGTGCAGGTTCCACGTTGGCGCCGGAATCCCTGGTGTTGCGCCGCACTACATCCCGCCGCCATCAACCTTCAACGTGCTTCTTGGCTCCTCCCTGGTTCGATAAACCTTGGTTTCTTTCCGAGGGAAAACTTGCTGCTGTGCGCATCATACCTTCCTCTTGGGGTTCCCAACGAACGTGTGAGTTACACGCCATCGGGCCTTCGAGTTGCTAGATATCTTATATTGAATGAAAATATTTCTAACAAAGTATAGCCTTACACACTTTAACTATGATGTAAAAGTCATAATTTATAGGTAAAGACAACATTAAATATGAAACCAATAAATCTAGGCATGCAAATGTGTGAATCATTTCGTTCACATAGGCCAAATCATCTCCACCATGAAAAAATTGTACTTTAAATGTAACAATTGATATATTATAAGCCTTATGTGCTTAGATTTAAATCTTATTAGAGTGAAATCATATACTTTTGCTTGTCATGGTGAGGTTGTGATTAATACTCCAGTTACCATATACCAACACAATTACCAACAGTGTAATGCACATAATGAGGTTTTGATATTACAGTAATACTAATTTCGTAAAAAATGGCTACGTGAGCAAATTCCAGAGAAAAAATAATACCACATTCTTCCCGTTCTTAAATAGACTACATCCTTGATTGAGTGTCAACAAGGTTTACTAAATTAGGCCATATATAAAATAGTGATATTTAGATTGGTAAAAAAAGTTCAATTTACTCATCATAGATATTTCTTCATAATGCAATTAATTGTTGTTTGATACACGTATACTGATATGAATAATAATTACATACTTCCTCCCTTCCAAATTATGTGTTCCACCTTTTTTTTCAAAATAAGCAAACCTACCCACTAAAACTCGTCAAGATATATACACCAAATCTGAGGAAAGCTGGATGCTAAATTTGGAACGGAGGCAGTTGTTGTGTATCGAACAAGTTTACACTACTTGCGCGCATCACTCGGCAAGTTAAACTGCACGCACACACATTATACATTGACTACCTGGGGTACCTTGATGACAACAAATACTCTTCTTCCAAGCTATATTGTCTGCTCACCTCCTCCCTATTTGTACCCTTAATCACAGCATAATTTGGTGCATCCATATCACACGTCACAATGTTTCCGTGGGGTACATGAAGGCTCTCGAGCGTCATCTCCACTTGCCTCATGGTCGGACGGTGGTCACCTTCCATTCTCACGCATGCTGCCGCCAACATAGCTACCTCTTCTACATCCTTGCCTCCTTCCTCCACGACCTGAGGATCCAAGACACGAGCTAGGTCGCCTGCTGCAAGCAAAGTGGTGAAATATGAGACAAGGCTTTCCTCGTCGGACGACCGATATGAGCACGGTTTTTTCCTGGTGAGCAACTCCATGAGAAGAACGCCGAAGCTATAAACGTCGCTCTTCTCGTGAGCCGCCCCGTGTAATAGTACACGGGGTCTAGGTACCCGAATGTCCCTTGGATGGCCGTTGCGTCCCCTGTCTGATCGATCGGAATGCACCTCGAAGCTCCAAAGTCCGACACCTTTGCTACGAGAGTGCCATCTAGCAGAATGTTCTGAGACTTGATGTCCCTGTGGACTATGGGGACTGATACGGCCGAGTGAAGGTACGCGAGAGCTCTGGCGGTCTCCGTTGCGATTCTCAGCCGATCCATCCATGGCAGCGATGCTCTAGGATCCTCGATGTGAAGGTGGTGATAAAGGGTCCCATTGGGGATGAACTCGTACACCAGCAGCGGCACCTCCGTCTCGAGGCGGCACCCGAAGAGCTTGACCACGTTTCTATGGTTGATCTGCGAGAGGATGGCCACCTCGTTGATGAACTCGTCGATCTCCCTCTGGACTGCGACCTTGGACTTCTTGATCGCCACGACGTGTAGGTCGTCGGACATGATCCCCTTGTACACCGTGCCATGCCCTCCCCCTCCGATCTCGCGAGCCTTGTCGAAGTTGTTCGTGGCCTTCTCCAGCTCCACCAAAGGGATGATCATCCTCTCGGCGATGTCCGCCTTCTGTGACACCAGTTGTTCCAACAGATGTCCCCTGTTCTGCTTGAAGAACTTCCGCTTCAACATTTTTGCTCTTTGATGCTTGATCTTCCTGGTCACGAAAATAGCACCGAGTACTAGCGAGTAGAAGGCCAGCGCCACCTGCCAATTCCTATGCCGATACTTAAACCTGAAAATTGGAGAGAAAATGTGTCACGGTTCGGAAAAACTATGTTGTGAAGAAAATATGTCATGGTTACGGAAAAACTCGTTACGGAGTACTATGAAACGAGCAAGAAGCGATGCAATCTCTGATGTGCAATCGGCATTTATCATGATTGGTGATGTGCTCACCTAGGGAAGATTTGATGCAGCCATCTTTGATGCGTGGGTTGCCACGGGCGCCACGCGGACACCGGCATGTGTATCCCCCGGGGTGTTGGTGCACTCGCCGGAGCACAGGCCGGGCAGCGCGCACTCGTCGATGTCTTGGCATCCGCCGGCGACGTAGGGGTTGCCCTGGTACCCGTCCTGGCACTGGCACACAGCGGCCAGTGGAGTTGCGCGTCTCCGAGACGACGAACGGGCCGGCGGCGGTGAGGCCGCCCCAGGTGCCGTTGCCGTCGGGGGTCCCGTGGTAGGTGATGTTGACGGCGCCCGCGCTGTCCTTGACGCGCACCGTGGAGTTGGCCAGCGAGATCTCCACGACCTCGAGGGTGCCGATGAGCAGCCGGCCGCGCGTCCGATCGCAGGTGAGGTTGAAGCCCGGCCAGTGGCATCCGTCGCCGATGTCGAATGGGTACGGCACGCTCACGCCGCCGCAGCTGGTGGGGCAGCCTGGCGGCGGCCGTGATGCGCCTCGTGTGACCTGAGCCGACGCCGAGAAGCAGAGCAGCAATAGCAACACAGCGGCCAGTGGAGTCGCCGGAATCATCATGGTAGATATGGGATCGCCGCCTACTGCGTCTGTTGCATATGTACTGTCGGTCCAAGCAGTGAGTTAGCCGTGCATTCGCGTGTTGACTGGTCTACGCCTATTTATGACCTCTGTCGTTCCGCCTGCTCCGCCACGGTCAAATGTACCTGAGGACCGACGTATTCAAAGCTGAAGAAAAAAGACCGATCCTCGAGACTCGAGTCCTGACTGAGGCTTCCCAGCCATTCCGGTATCCTCCCGGAGAGGTGGTTGCTGTATGCCTTCGTCTGGAACAGTGGCAGGATCAACCGTGCTGCCGAAATTAACGCGTCCTTTGCTTTGTTTCTTCTCGCGGCTCCCGGCACGTGCATCGACAGCTGGCGTCCCGTGCTTTGCCGTTTGCACGACGGAACAAGAAAGCGAGACAAAGCAGCAGCGTGCATCGATCGGACACTGCTTTGGATTATTTCGTGCGTTTTCCCTCTTTTCTGTGTACCGCGATTAAATTAGCGTCCTGCTGCCAGCCTGGCTCCACTGCTTTGGTCCTTCTCGATTCCTTCCCTCGCCTTCTCACGTACCTACGACGCGCTTCACTTGTGTGATTCTAATCACGTCCTCCATCATTGCCCACACGCACTGCTACTAGACTATTACGTAAACCACCCAACAAAACTTTCTCAATCTTTACAGCACAAAATCATGATGTTCATGTACAATAGCAACACTATGGGAAAATGGCAAAATACTTATCAGATGACTTTTGGCCAGCAATCAACTGGAGTAGATAAGAAATCACAGAATTCTACCAGTAAATCCTCCTACACATCGGCCAAAGTGAATCAACACAACAGAACAATGCCCAGTTCTGAAATTTCATTACATTGCCAAAAATATAACTAGCAAGCTATTTGAACACAAACCACTCGAGCCAAACGGAAGCTACCGTGATACAATGGTTATCAGTACATGCTGCATATGTTCATGGTGATGAATAACACTAGCAGTGCCAGCAAAATTGATAGACTCAAACAATACAAAATCATGTCCAGAATCATATGTAACACTGCAGCAATTGTGGCTCATTTACTACTATTTACAAACAGGTGAATCAACAAAATGACACCCAGGTTGCATCAGGTTTGAATTAGCTACTCCAAACAAACATGGATCCATCACCTATGCATCATCACAAGCTTGACAGGAAAAATCATCTCGACAACAGAACAGGGCCGAGTTCCAAAATTTCATGACCTTGACAAAAAAAATTATGAGGCTATCTCAACTCAAACACTCAAGCCAATATGACCAGTCGGAAGATACCGGGTACCGATGGTAATCAGTACAGCTGCGCAAGATCTCGACTTTTTTAGACAACTATCAGTTTGTTCTCGCGACCTCATGAATACTAAAAGAGCTGAATAGCATAACATGATGCAGTCATTGTAGTCTGCAAACATTCAACAAGCCCAACCTGCAATTTTGAAGAGTTCAAAGCTCCTAACCTGAATCGCTTGTCGAGAAACAGTTCATGTCAAGGCAGGGCAGAGCAGTTGCCATCACATGGCCATATATACACAACCTAACAAAACCCACCACAAGAGCATCTCTACTAGCAGCCTGCACGAAGCAATACACTGGGAATTAAGGAGACATTCAAATGAGCTGGTATGAACATCACAATAAAAGTACTAAAAACATCCTACTACTTACACCAGTGCCAGTTCATCTGTCATTAACCAAATCAACACACAATCTAGCAATAACCGGTTGACGCAAGAAATCAATTGGACAAGTGTAGATGGACAGACGTAACATAGATGTAGTAGCCAACAGCATGATAGAAGCCAGCAACTTCAAGATGATCAACTCGAGAGAGAAAGATAACAAATCAATGACTATCTTTTGTCCTTCTAAACAAAGTATTGAACACTTAACATGGAAATACCAGAAACATGTCTGCAACCAGATATGCAACCTCAAACCTCAAAAGAACATGCAAAGTCAAAGGTCAACTGGGATATACATATAACATCTACCAACCCATGTTTAAGAACTACACATCCATCTCACTGCAAACCAACTTTACTTGAGCATTTTGTTATTTACAGGAAAAGAAAATATTTTACCATAAGATTATTTTAAATAAGAAAACGTACCAGAGTTTACAAGGCTGCTGCATCTGCTGTATCATGGAAGGCTCCAGATGCAGATAGACACTTTCATGGCTGAACCCTGGCAACCTGGGCACCTCATGGAAGCACCAGACTTAAAGCCCTTGCTGAAATAAACAAGGGACCATGGTCAAGAACAGTACTGCGAAAGATACATGGCCAGCTGGGTTTTTGGAATGGACAAACAAGACTTACCCCTTGCAGTTGGTGCAGAGTACATTACTAGAAAGAGAGAACTTCCAATCATGCAACACCATACAGCTGGGTTATGCCCATATGAAAGGAATCAAGACATAAGTCAGCAATCAACCCATTCCATCAAGTGAAGAATTGCAAATAAAGGAAAGCCAACCTGAATGCCAGCATGACTACACAAATAGAAATCAAACTCTGTCGGATGGCAAAGCTTCGATTCAATAATAGTGCCTAAAAAAATCAGAAAGGTCCATTCCTCAGTGATAAGATGGAATCAAGCAAAGCCCACAAAGAACTTGTTTGCACAAACAACTAACCAGGGAGTATGTTCCCACTTTTATCAACAGTATGCTGATTATTCTGGTTATTAGCAAAAAGCCTCGTGCTTCTCCTGCAAAACAAATTCAGAATCAACTGCAATTCAGGCTTATAAAACACAGGCAAAAAAGTTTTTTTTGCCTAAGCGGCTGCTGCTCTACTACTTAAACACATTAAATAAAAATGTATATATAAGTTCTTGCTCGCAAAGGGCAATACCAAATCATGCACAAATTATAATTTATCTAAGTGGCTGCTGTCCTGCTACTTAAACAAGTTGAATCAATAAGATGACGTGCATGTTTGATCAGGTTTTAATAAAAAAGACCTGGTGATGGTTTATTTCATCAGTTCAAGAAAAAACTATTAAAAGTCTTGAAGTGGCACATCAGGCTTGAACATTTACATACAGTTCGACGAGATTAATAAGGTCCAGATTCTTAAATCAATAAAATCTACTCTATGTGGCTGGTGTACTACAACCAGATTTAGACATGTTAAATCAATTAAACAACATCCAGATAGATAAGGTCCAGATTCTCAGCTTTGTGGCATGCAACAAGATACCAAATGTTAGCTTCGTGCCAGATTCGTAGAAAAGATGCAATTTTTAGCAAGAATAGATAGAAGAAAAGGAGAGAGACCTCACGATGCAGTAGCGGCTCAGAGTGGTGGCCGGCAGTAGAACCTCGATGGCGTGGCCACCAGAAGATGCCAGCGGCAGCAGCTCCGGCTGGACTGCGGGCAGCAGCAGCCAGGGCAGGTAAACACTGATTTGTCATCGGTGCCCTCCCGCCGCCATCACAGCAACACAGCGAGCCCCTCACACAGCCTGCCGTCACAAGCCATCACCTGTAGCAGCTGTTCAAATATTAGAACTGGAAAAGTCTGAACCTGTAGATTAATGTAACAGGAAGCAAATAAAACTACAAGAAATGGAGAACCAGTGACTGTTTTCTTCCACAATGTTGTAATAAATAGGTACATGAGGAGATAGGGCAAAATACACTCATACTACAACAGATTAGCAACGAACTCATACTACTAGAATACCTAGTCTATCAGCTGCATATACATGCTGAGAGCACATTACACTAGATAGGCTTTTCGATCAAGGCATGGATAACTAATGGACATGTTCATACCAGGCTAATGGACGTGGTAAGACACAAACAGATGCAATATAGAGCTACTAGTGATTAGTTTGCTATTTTGGTTAATTAATCTATAAATGAGATGCCGAACCGCTCGCTTGTTGGCGTTTGCACTCACACCAGCAGCACAAGGAAACAGAGAAAAATCAATGAATTCAAATTTGGATTTCACAAAAACTTGGTGACATTATATTGTCCTGTCGGATCGAAAATATATCCCTTGCATACGAGGGCTAATATATACCTGGAAGGCTGGAACACATTTAAAATCCTTCCTACTGAATGGGCGTACATGCGTCGATTGGTTAACAATTATTTTAGGCGTGCGTGACCTGAAGAATAGCTCAGCTGAACAACACTATCTAACAGATTGAAAAATATTCAGTTGCATGTGACTTCCTCTACTGGTTACACGTTCAACGGGAGAAAAGCTACAAATTTTAGCAAGAACAGATGGAATAAGAGGAGGAGAGAGGCTTCACCGGGATGCAGCGACTTCGAGTGGTGGCCGACATCAGTAGGTCGAGGGCGAGGTTGCCAAAAGAAGGAGAAGCCGGCAGCAGCACCTCCGGCCGGAATGCGGCAGAAGCAGGCGGTGCAGGCGACCACCGGCTCGCCCTCCGTGCCTCCCCGCCGCCATCCCGGCGCCGCAGCGAGCCCTCCCGCAGGCCGTGGTCACACGCGCTCACCGGCAGCAGCGATTCGATCTTTGGCTGTGAGTTGCGGTCGAGGCGGCCTGTGGATGCGGTTGAGGAGGAGGGCCGGCCGGAGCTCGACGGAGCAACGCGGTGGCACCGCTTTGGCGGATTCCTGTGGGTCTATGGATCGCCGTGGGGGCTGCAGAACGGTGGTTCCATGCCATGGATACGGTGCAGGAGGAGGAGTTGGTGCCGGTGCGGTGGTCGGCGGCGCGAGGGCTGGCCAGAACCAGGCGGGATTTGCCGGCGATGGAAGGGGAACGGGAGGTGGAGCTGAGAAGGGTAAAAGACGAGAAAGAAAGAGAGTGGCGCTGTGTTGGGTGGGGTTTGGACTTAACCAAATTTTCGTCTCTTGATTTTGGCAAGTTAAGGTCCCGAGAAAAAATTAAACGCCCAGTAATTACTACCTACCTTGAGAAGATCAATCAGCATACCGTGGAAAAATATATCGCGCCGTAATTACTACCTGCCTTGAGGAGATCAATCGGCATCATGAGAAGAAATAAGTCGCCGTAATTACTCTATCTTAAGTGATGAAAATCCAACTGATTGTTAATTGCATTGTTGGCACTTTCCTTACTTTCTCTGTTGACTAAGTTGGATATTGACGCCATTTCTGATTCCCACTATGCTGCATAGGTATGCTTCGGCGATTACAACAAATTTTAATCGGAATTTAGAGAGCTACCATATGAGAGACAAATGGAAAATAGCTTGCATGTAGCTTTTCACATGTGTGTATATGCATGTAGCTCTTCTACCTAAACGCCTAGGCCATGTCGATTTTCTTTTCTCACAAGGCGCGCTTATCACCTACACTTGCACTACATGTACATATGGAGAAACTCTCTCCACACATTTGTCGCGTCCGGCAGCTTCGACGACTAAAGGTCGCATCCTTCATCATCGATAAACTCAACTCCCCTAGCTAAACAACTACCTACACCTACCGTCTCCGAGATAACAACAATCAATGTCATATAGAGACACGTCGACAACGCCCCAACCTCGATGTGTAATACTCCGCCGAGAAGCAATTGTACATACTAGGGCATGAGCGAGAAGGCAAACTCAAAGAGAGAGTCCCAATGGTCCAACTTTTCAGCCCTGGCCAGGACGTCCAACAAGTATAGTCGAATCAACAGGGGTCCGAAAAAGTTTTGTTCCGTTCGCGAATTAGGTGTCACTTCAAGAGATGTGTATTTAATTTTCCTATTTACACCACCCTCTGGCTGGTCATAGTGCATAGTATCATATTGTAGTATCATACATATGATACTTGTCTATAATACTATCACTATAGTGGGTGGTATTATAGAGTAGTATCATAATCTTCTAAATTTATTGTTTTGTAGAATCGCAACTACAAAATGTGTGTACAAGATCTATTTAGCATTAGTTTTTCTCGTAACGTGCGCTATGATACGGTTATCCACCTATGTTACTGTAATCTTATCTCTCCTCATTAATTAGATGCCACATCAGCTTTTTGTGGGCCTAAGATGCATGATACTACCTAAAATACTAGCACTATGACCAGACCTCATATATGCATAGTAGGACCCCATGCAAGTGGGTGAGTGTCTTCAACCATTCCTCTTCTAGTTTCAGGAGAAACCATGTTTGCGGGCCCCACGACGACAATCCCTATCTTTCCTTCCAAGCAGTGGTTCCATGTGATTTTTCTCTTTACAACACTCTTACATACTACTCCCTCCGTCCTAGTTCGCAAGGCAAAGTTTTCAAATATCTTGGCCCAAGGTGAATTCTCATTGGCTCTAAATTTGCACGTTAAAACATGCAAAAACTTTGCCTTTCACATGCATGGAGTACTAGTGCGTGGTGGTTTCACATGCATGGAGTACTAGTGCGTGGTGGGAGATGAAAAGAGGAGTGTTTGCATGCAAAAATGAATTAGTTTACTCCCACATTAAATGCAAAATATGCCTAGGAGGTGAGGGATTTTGGGACAAATATTTTTTGGGAATTTGCCTTGCGAACCGGGACGGAGGGAGTAGTATTAATACACCATGACATAAAAGGGTCTCCCGTCATTCCTCGCTCGCTTAAAGGCAAAACTTTGTTTGTGGTCCCGCAACATCTACCCCTAACTTTCTTTAGGCATGCGAATTTTATATTTGTATTTGTTTAACATAGGTCATAATGACATGAAATATCAATAAATAGACCAAGTTCTTACAAGAATTTGGTCGGTTGCCTCGAAGTGGGATGTTTGCGCAAAAAGTCTAGAAATCTTCCTTAAGGGTAGACATATATGTGAAGCAAAAGCCACTTATGAGTTGCGTTCCAGTTTTTTTCTCTCTCCCCGACACCATACCTATAATAGTACATCATGAATTAGGAGGAGGGTTTCCAATCCTTCCTTGTGCCATATCAAGTTGGCTCCTATTTTTGTGGTTCCCGCTAGGTCAACGCTAACTTTCATTCAAAAGTGGTGATTCCATGTGACTTTCTCTTTATTTGTGTTATCACATGTCATGTGAACATGAAAACCTCCAAAAGAGGTCAAGCCTTATAAGAGTTGGGTCGGTGCCCCGAAGTGGGAATTTTCCCTATAAGTTCATAATCTACAGTCATGATAGTCATGTTTGTGAATCGAGTGGCCACTTAAGAAGTCGAATGTTGTGTATTGGATTTCTCTCTTTACGCAGCACTTATATGTATACCTATATAGGACCCTTTGTTGCGTGTTTTCGAGCAAAACCCTATGTCTTGGGCCAGTGATGTCTACTCCGGGAGTGGTGATTCCATGTTAAATTTTCTCTATTTGTGTTAGAATATGTCATACGGACATGGCAAACCAAAAATGAAGCAGAGTTCTTACTAGAGGTTGGCTAGGGCTCCTAAGTGGACGCTTCGCACTTTAAGTCGGAATAGTCATGTTTGTGAAGAAAGTGCCACTTGAGATTTGTGTATTGACTCTTCCTCTTTTAACCACCCTCAAATACCCACGATAGGACTACATGCAAGAGTTAGAGAGTTTGTCACCCCTCATCGGGGTGATTTTAGGTGAATCCATGTTCGTTAGGCTCCACCAAGTCTGCCCCTAGCTTTCCTTCAAAACTGGTGATTCTGACTTTTCTATTTGCTTGTGTTATAATCATTATTCTTTAAAACATCCGCTGAATCAACGATTAATAGTCCAATTAATCGTTGCTCCGGACCTGACTATGTCGAATACCTCTAATTGGTTGTGTTAATCTTTTGTCCCGACTAATCACTATGACAGTTCGATTACTAGGCATGCTCCCAATCAACTACTATATTTGGTCAAAAAAATAGTCGCAAATTTTACAACGCAAATCTATTGTCCAGCCGGTACACCACCCAAATCAAGTAGGTTTGCGAAGCTCCCTCGCTAGTTCCTTGTCATCAGCGACCAGCTCCTTGTCGTCGCTGATCAGTTCCTCCTTTGCTGACTAGACTTCACATACATGATCTTGTCCGCCTTGAGGAGCTCGTCAAGAAGCTCGAGGCCGCCTTCATTAGTGTAGGTTGTTGAGTTGCAAGGGGAATCATACCTTGGCTAGGTAGTAGGAGATTATAAAGTTCAAATGTCGGAGGAGGAGAAGCGAAAGGAAGGAACATGGTGGAGGCTGGTGGCTCCTCAGTCGCTCATGACCTTGAAGATTAGATGAGAGTGGAGAAGCGTACTTGGTTTAATAAGATTTTGGGCTCTAGAGAAGTAAGGCTAGACATATAGAGGGCCGTAAAATATTTCTTTCTTATATACATGTGTTTTAAGTGCTAATATGTATATGTTGCACCGATTAATTGCTGACCAATTAAAATAAATTAATCGTCTTACTTCTAATTAGTATGTACTCCCAAGCCAGCCGAGCAGCTAACGATTAACAATTTTCTTACCATTGGTTATAATTAATATGTTATGGGAACATGAAAAATGAAAGAATAGACCAAGTTCTTAGAAGAGTTGGGTTGTTTGCCTCAAATTGAGAGTTTTGCACTATGGGTTTGCAATCTTCCTACAAGATAGTCCTATTTGTGAAGTAAGTGCCATTTTAGAGTTTTGTAGTGGATTTTCCTCTTTACACTACACTTACATAATCATATTAACACATATGCAAGAGGGGTAGGCTTTCTGAACCTCCCTCGTGCAATTTAGTTGACGCCATGTCACGTAAGCCTCGGGTCGAAAGTGGTTACTCCACGTTACTTATCTCTCTATTTTTTTAGGATAGGTCACTTTAGAGTTGTATACTATTTTTGATCTTTACAACACTCTTATATACTACCTCCATCCCAAGGCTTAAGGCCTATATTTTTAGAAAGTCAAACTATGTTAAGTTTGACTAAGTTTTTATCAAAAATCATTAATATGAAAAGTACAAAATCAATATCATTAGATGGATAATGAAATATATTTTCATATGGTACCTACAAAATATCATATTAGTTCATAAATTCTTCTAAAAATTTGGTTAAACTTTACTTCGTTTGATTTTATGAAAAAAATATAGGCCTTAAGCCTTGGGATTGAGGTAGTACCATATTAGAACCCCATGCAAGCGGTTGATTTTTTCCAAACATTTCTCGCATGATTCCAGCGCAAGCCTATTGCCTGGGCTTTGGGTCATCTAACCCAAAGTTTATTGTCGAAATTGGCTATTCCATCTATTTTTTTATCTTTTCCACCTACATGTACATAATCTTATGTGTGATATCATATTTTCACACCAATATCATATTTCATGTTACTTTCATCTTTGTATATGTTCATGGTATAGGTTTTATGTATATCTCCTGTTTCTTAGGTCGAGAGAGACGCAAAGAGAGGTCGAGAAAGCAAACAAGACTTTCTCTCGGTGATGATATCATCATTATCGCATGAGGCAACGTTAATGAAGGAACCCACACGAGCTCAGGTTCATCGTCCTCACATCTAAGTACTACCACCGCCCTTTCACCATGCCACCACCGATGCTAGCCCCTCATATCCTTCCAGACTTCAGATCCCTTAGAATGGGATTTAAGGAGGTTTTAGGTGATCAAAAAATCTACCTGACAAAGTAAGTGTTGCTAAAATGTATAGTCTAGCAAAACGGAAAGACGCTAGACGTGGGTAATCGGGGCCGCAACTATTTGGAGTAGATGAAGTAGTGCATTAGCCGGAGTTTGAACTGAAGACCTTCTTGCTCTGATACCATGTGAAACAGGAGAAGTTTTGGTAGGGTGCCGCACGACACCACAAGGGTCGACCTCATGTATTTATAGTAGGGTATTACAGGGGTATTACAAGGGTACAATACATGTATTTATAGTAGGGTATTACAGGGGTTTGTCAAGTGCGATGTCATAAGTAATGTACGTGTATGTACATGCACAAAGACGGTGCAATGAATGCAAAGAATTTAAGGACATGTCAGAAATATCTCAAATTATTGAGAAACTATTTTGGGGGACACAAAAAACAGACACCGCAACTTGAGAAGGAAGCTCCGCCTGTCGATGCGCTCAGACGAGGACTACCAAATATAGGTTGGAGGAGATACAAAGATCTCGGTTCTCTTCTATACTTGGTGGGATCAGCAGCGGGATGGACGGGCGAGATGCTTCAGGCCACTGATCGGTGATGCGAACTCGCTAAATTGATCATAACGGGAGAGACGAGGTGTGATGAATGTCACAAATATACTGCAACGGTTAATGAATGTGTTTTTTGTTGATGTAACCATATATTTCATTAGACAATCTGTTCACGGAGATTACCCATATGATCACCACACAAGACAAATATCTGCGTCAAACAACTTTATAAAACTCACAAGAAGTAAAACTACAAGTTCACCCTTGGAGAAACATGTGCCTCAGTTGAAACATCGTCCATCTTCCTCCACCGTCACCATGGTAGCGTCGGAAAGAGACGAACAACCTCCACACCTAGATCTAGGAGAGCACCATCGCATTCAATGATGCCTTTTGAGCCGATGAACCGGGTCGTCGCAGAGGACGAGCCCGAGACTTTGTGGCACGTCGGCCGGGGATCTTCCCCGTGGTTTGGGAGCGATTATATCTTGGGAGTTTTCGCACAGACAGCACCAGGCCACGAGATATGGTTAATGAATGTGTTGTGATTGTGG